>NC_050454.1:23556616-23616616 GCF_903995425.1 Onychomys torridus | reverse complement strand
TTCCTAGGACTCGATTTTTCCAACGATCCTTTCTGAACTTACAAAACCAGTGGGTCCAAGAACATTAGGCATCTAGCTACACCTTCCGGCCTCACAATGTGCCCTGGTAGGCACACTGAGAACCAAGTCAAGTGAGCAAACATCCCCAGAACAGTCAAGGCCTTAGCTTGAGAGTTTAGCTCACTACGCTGGTTAGGAGTGACTTACATGCTAGGACCTGAACACAGTGGTAGTTTTATCTTACTTTATGCTAGGCAAGCTCCCAGTGACCTGGCACATTATTATTATTATTTTTTTTTTTCTGTTACTCAGTTCCACTTCCTATCATTACCACCTTTTAGAGCTGACCTCAAAGCAATTTCCCCTGCTCTGGCAAGAGGAATGCACAGTGAACTCTTCTTTTGTTCTTCTTCTTCACAATCCACTTTTGAGGCCCGGCTGAAGTTGCCAAGGAGTTCAAATGGCCCCGTGCTCCCCCCAGTATGATTCAGAGGGATTAACCATCCTTTCTGCACCCTCTTCCAAAAGCTCACCTCTTTGCCTGAGCTCTTCTCCCCTGCTGCCTGCTCCTTTGTCTGAGAAACGCATTTTCTCTTATTATCACCTTGTTCCCTGCCTGCCTCGGATGGCTTCGGCTCATCTCTTAACAGAATCAAGATGTTGTTATTAACGGTTTTCTCTTTTTGAACAGCTTAGAGTCGTTTCTTTATATTTAGTCCGTTCCCCTCTTCCCTCCCAAGCCACATAATCATCTCTGCTTCAAATAAAGTTTTATAGCCATTTCATAACCATGGCTTTATAGTTGCTATCAAAAAAAGCACGAGAGCAGGAGATAAAAGAAGCAAAGGGAGGGAAAATAAAATCAAAGGTGAAGGGTGAGGACTGCTCCAGTCATCGAGAAACCGGGCCAGCATCTTCTGGACGCCTCTGTGAAGGAATCCAGCGGACCTTAGTCCCCAAGCCTACCAACGGCAAGCTTGGTGGTCTGGTGCAGCTTTCCTTTAACTTTTATGGGTGGATAGGAAGGTGGTCTCTCCTTCAAGGACCCATTTTCCTTCCAAATAATTAAAATACTGTCTTAGAAGTCTCCCTGTATCATTCATTTTGGCCATAAATCCTTCCACAGACTCCAATTACATGATAGATAAGAGTTTTGCAAATCACATCCCCCCCACCAAAGCTAAAATATTTACCCATATTTCCTAGCATTTTCTATTCCCTACTCATTTATTTTTATTTTCATTTAGCAAACTTAAATAACATTTCCATCACAATTCCATTTATTGTTCCCCATGATGCCAGCTGAAGAAAATACAAACGATGCAAATAAACTCCGTTCCCACATAGTAATTAGACACCAAACAAGAAGAGAGCGGCAGCGTGCTCAATTTTTTTTGTCTTCACTAAATTCTTTATCTGATTTCAGTTAGACTCTCCAGTTTCATGTTGTTTTTTTAAAAAAGTCTTTTCCAGTCCTGTAGAAAAACATCGGCTCCACTTTATTTTTGCACTTGAATATGCAGCCACTATTCCACAGATCCAATATGCCCAAAGCCAGATTTGGTGTCTGTTTTCCTTCACTCACACAAGTTCTCCACTTCAACCCCTTGCCCATGTGCATAGTTCCTGTCTCCCAGTCAAATCCAGATGGAAAAAGTATCCCTAAGATGACTAATGCAATATTCATAATGGATAGGTGCAAGACATTGCAGGAAGAGGATATGCTTTTCATGATGAGCTCAGAGTTCAGGTGCAACTCTAAGATCACCCCGTCTGTGAGTGCTAATCTCAGTTGGTAGTTCGTGAGAACTGGGGATCACCTGGGAGATGAGCTTCTGGGCATGCCTGTGGTGCATTATCATGATTAGATTAGTTGAGATAGGAAGGCCTTGCCCACCATGGGCGGCACTATTCCCAGGGCTGAGAGCCTTGGCTGTATAAAAAAAGGAGAAAATGAGGCAAGCACAAGCATTCATAGCTCTTGACGGCTTGACTGGATGCAGTGTGGCCACCTGATTCGACTCCTGATGCTATGAGTTCTCCACCATGAGGGCCTATAACCTTGAACTATGGGCTAAAAGAAAACCTTTCTCCCTTAAGTGGCTTTTTAATCAGGGTGTGTTATGAGAGGAAAACATCCTTAGGATTCCATCCATCTGCCCCTCATCATCTTTCTTCCTGTCTCCATTCCCTCTCCCTTGGGGTTTTGCTAGTCACTGCTAGCCTACCCTTCCACAGTTACCTTCACTGGAATGTCCCATGCTAAAACCCTTCAATGGCTCCCAGTACCATCCAGACCAGAGTTAAGATGGGAAGCTGAATTTCTGAGCCTCCCATAATCTGGCTTCACCCACTTGCCATGAGCTTTCCTTCTTTCCATCTTCCTTATCCCTGCTCCTTCCCATTCTTCAGTGCCCAGCCTAAGTACCAAACCTCCCGCAGAACCCTGCTTTTCAGGGAGCCCAGACTCTCAGAAAGGGGAGGCTTCTCTTCTGACTTTCCTTGTGTGTTACAGGCACATGTCATATGCCACATGCCACATGCTCACAGCCTCTCAGTTCTGTGCCTGGTCTCCTAAGGTGACTGCCAGCTCTCTGAGGAAAGAATTCCTGTGTAGTTTCATGGCAGCCCTACTTTCCAGCTCCCCACCTCCAAAATGCTTGCTGTTTGTAATGCACTGTCCACTGAAATAAACAGGAAACATCTGGCTGATTTTCTTTTCCTCCTGTCTATAGCATGTGCTCCACTATTGACTCATTGCTTGCCACATTTCCCTTTCATTATAACTGCTTCAATACTTCCTAAGCGTTAGCACACTGTCTCCTTTATTCCTCATGGTAAACATCTAGAACAATGGTTGTGGGTTGTGATCTCTTTCACAGGAGTTCCTTAAGACCATCAAAAAAACATAGATATTTACCTTACCATTCACAATAGTAGTATGTAGTGGGTAGCCATCCCAGCCTTGGCCTGGAAGTTCCAACCCCCATTGAGGCTTCGGTAATGGTCACGCCCACAAGGCGGGGCTGAGGGAGGAAGCTGAAGACCCAGGATCTAGAGGAGAGGTCTCTCTTGGTTCTGGGACCCTGGACGCTGGAGGTAGACTGAGCAGAGTTCTCCAGAGAACACTGCCAGACTGCGCCATACCTTTGCCAGACCCTACAACCTATCCCTTCATTTGTAAGTTACCCCACAAAATAAACCTCCCTTTTAACTACGTGGAGTGGCCTTAATAATTTCACCAATATCTGGCGCCCAACATGGGGCCCGAACCCACGACCCTGAACCCACGACCCTGAGATTAAGAGTCATGCTCTACCGACTGAGCTAGCCACCCTTAATAATTTCACCAATAGTAGTATATTACAGTTATGAAGTGGTAATAAAAATAATTTTAGGGTTGGAGGTCACCACAGCATGCAGAACTGTAGGGGAGGGTGGCAGCATTAGAAAGGTTGAGAACCACTGTGCTGGATTAGTAGCATCTTTTCCAATGAACAGAGGAGGAGCTGACGCTCACAGAGCCTGAGTGACTTGCTCCAAGATACAAAACAGGATTCAGAATTCGAACTCAACACTGTAATGCAGAGAGGCTCAGGTTTTTCTCATTTCATTCTTTGGCATCCCTGAATTGTGTTTGTGTTTTATAGACAGAACACATTCTCTCTTTAAAGAACAAAGGCCAGAGATAGTGGAAAGGTCAGGGTGATTTAGCAACTGTCCCCTCAGCCCCGTTTAGTCTCAGACACCTGCTCTGCATGTTGATAATGAAAGGTCAAATGATCCAGAGATGATCATTTTATTTTGGTGAAAAGCTCATCTATTTACATATAAATGAAAGTCAGGGGGACATTTAAATTGTAGAAAGGGGGAAAAAACAAGTTTGCCTCCTTGTCAGAATAAGGCTTCTTTGGTGACACACAGAATGTGATTTTTAGAGGCAGAAGGAATGATCCCCTCATTTTACTGAAGCAGAAGGAGGCCCAGAGAGTGTGACTAACCCAGGGTCCAACAGGAGGTGAGAGACAAGGACAGAAGGAGAGCCTGGGGTTTCTTCTCAGCCTCGGCTCTTCCTCACATCTTGTCTCTTCAGTCCCCATACAGCCCAGGTTCTTTAAACCCCTTTGTCACACACTAGGTGGCTTACACCCATGCCTGTCCACACTTTAGCAGTTTCTCAGCCTACCCAACTCCCAGGGAATCAGGGATTTTTAAATGCAGGGACTGTTGTTCTGTTGTAGATACATGTGAGGAAGTCTCATTATTAAGGCTACGGGCATCATGGGATTTGACAAGACATGTCCCTCAAAATCCAGCCCAAAAAGATCATGTAGACCAATGCCTTTGCTTTGCATTATACCACTTACAAACTCTTCCCCGGCCCAGCCCCTCCCTGCTCCCAGGGTTAACTCTTCGTACTTATTATGGGTTTTATCATGAGACAGGAATGGAGTGCACTTTGGAGTTCACACTCCAGGAAACCGTCAGATGAATCTTTTTTTTTTTTTTTAATTTTCAATCTTTCTCAGAGTCTCGATGGTCTTTTGAATTTGTCCCAGCCCATCAGTCATAAAAAGCAACGTTTTCATCAGGGAGGCCCCACTACCTTTGCACGGCTTTATTGCTTACTCATACATACCCTGTAATCTTCCCTGACATCTCTCATTCTTTTGTTTGTCCAGCCATGAGAAATGCAGTCATTTTTGTACGAGCTTTTGCATCACTGGGACCCAAAGGCCTGACACAGACAATGTAAATGCAAAGAGATGTTTTTGGTTCAAGATTCAAGAGGATTCCATTCTCCGTCACTTGGTTTCACGTTTCTAAGAGTGTTGAGAGGCAGGATATTATGCAACAGTCTTTTGGCAGTCTCTTGGGGTGGAGCTTCTCTGCCTTACCTCATGGTAGACAGGAACCAGAGTGCCAGGCAAGAACCAGGAGCCAAGTGTTCCTTTCAAAGGCCTACATCCAGTGACTCCCAGCTAGGTCCACCCTCCCAGAATTTCTGCAACCTCTCAAAATAGCACCACCCAGCTGGTGACCAAGGATTCAAATGTCTGAGCCTGATGGGGTGAGGAATGGCATTTTCATATTCAAGCCTTGACAACTTCCAACGAAGTGTCAGCATTGTCTAGACACTTGGGATTAAATTACAAAAACTGCACGAAACACATTTGCCTTGTAGAGTTTACAGACCAGGAGTCAACTCTAAAACTACACGTGTTCTGTCTAGAGTTAGAAAGCTTCAATTCATTCATCTAACCTAGCAAATCATATCCGAACTACAAATGGCATGTCTAGTTGCTAGTTATCTATGGATAAAGAAAATCAAAATGTTTCTCTTAGTGTTGTTTAGCTATCTCTATCTATTCCCTCTCAGGGATTGGAAAGAATTGCACTGTAGGCATTCTAAAGCCATGAGAAGAAGAGGCACTTGTTGGAGAGAGAGGGGGACTCAGTAGGAGCCATAGAGGACGAGGGAGGGTAATGGGAGAGAACAGGATCAAAACACATTATGTGTGTGCAGAAATGGCATAATGAAACCACTCGTCACACAAGATTAATATGTGCCAATAGAAATCTTTAAAATATAGCTAGGGCCGGGGAGACAGATTGATGAATGAAAATACTTGCTGTCCAACCCTAAAGACCTGAGTTTAATCCATGGAACCTGTGTTAAAAAGCCAGAGGCCACGGTGCTCATCTGCAGCCCCATCACTTCTACTGTGAGATGGGCGCAGACAAGAGAATGCCTGCGCGCACATGCGTGCGTGTACACACACACACACACACACACACACACACACACACACACATATAAATATATAAATATATGGGTGCGTAGATGGATGGATAGATAGATTGATGATAGATAGATAGATAGATAGATAGATAGATAGATAGATGATCTGTCTCAGACTGGAAATTTTAGCTCAGTGATAGGGTATATATACAACAATGACAAGGGCCTTTGTCAATCCCAAACACTAAACAAAACAATTTTTTAAAAGTCCATGTCTAAGGAGGATTAAGCTAATTAGCACTGTGAATAAAATTTTCAAAGACACAGGCCTAGATTGGAGTAACTGTAATATAATTTATTTCAATGTTTATGTGTTTTGCACACATATGTGCCTGTGCACCATGTTTATGTCTGGGCCTGTAGAAGTAAGAAGAAGGAAGGAATCATATCTACTAGAAGTGGAGTTACAGGTAATTGGGAGCATCATGTTGGTGCTGGGAATTGAACCAGGATCCTCTGGAAGAATGGGACAATGCTTTTAACCACTGAGCCATGTATCTAGCCCCTAATTTATTGTTTTTACATGTTCATTTGTTTTGTTTTGTTTTTGGTCTGATTTTTTTTTCTAAATCAAGGACAAGATACTAGCTAAGAAGTCATACTTAGAGTGTTCATTTGGAGATAAAAATGATTTTTAAAAGTTGACATTTGATGCTGTTAACCTTCTCAATAACATTTGTTGACTTTTATTCCACAGACATTTGCCTCTTATTATGTCCCATATTTTCTGAATGGGTAAAATTCAAAGGTGACAATGTCAGGGTTTTTGCTTTTGATATCACAGCTAAGTGGTGATTTAAAAAGAAATATTTCATTATACATCAACCTAATTGCTGTTGATCTTGATTGCCCACCAGAGGTGATGTCTTTGCCTATTGCCGAAGACACCATACACTTCAATAGTAGGATATAGAGAAATCAAGCTGGAACTGAGCTGAAAGCCCTCCTTTCTGGCTAATTTCCATAGTAACAGAGAAATCATCAGTAATCGCACCCAGCTGGGAACTCTGAAAATTATAACACCAACCTGCCAGGCAAGAAGCATCTACTGGTGCAACTGTGGCATGATTGTTATGGTAGTAACCAACCAACTGCTTTCTGATTGGATTTGAGGCCCATTCTGCAGGTAGGGGCTCACATCTGCTACTGCAAAACTGGTCAAAAGGACATGGCTCCGGAGGTCATAGGCCCCAGGGGAAGCTAACTACTGTTGTTTTTGCTAAATGGGCATATTTTCAAACTTTTTTCTTTTCTTTCTTTCTTTCTTTTCTTTTCTTTCTTTCTTTCTTTCTTTCTTTCTTTCTTTTTTTTTTTTTTTGAGACAGGATTTCTCTGTAGCTTTGGAGCCTGTCCTGGACTAGCTCTGTAGACCAGGCTGGCTTCAAACTCACAGAGATCCGCCTGCCTCTGCCTCCCGAGTGCTGGGATTACAGGCATGTGCCACCACCACCCGTCTCAAACTATTTTCTAAATATTTATGCTTATACCCATGTATTAATGTTGCTCTCAACCTTGGTTAGAGAAGCTTCTGCTCATAGTGGGCAATGGTTACTGCAGAGACTCATCCCTGGTCAAAGTGATGAGAATAAGTGGCTAATTGAATGTTCATCTCTAAACTGGACATCTATATAGTCACAGGGAACATTGTGAAGGAGAGGGAGAAAAGGATACAAGAAAGAGGTAGAAGATGGGGAGGACTGGTGTGAAATGCTGTCTTCTGGACATGAGATGGATGTTGTACTTGTGGGCTCATAGCTACTTGCACAAAATGACAATCTCTCATTGGGAGGGGAGGGGCTCATAAGGCCCTATTCCCTGGGGTTCTATTGGAACTTAATGGGTGTTGGCCATTTCCCTCAGAAGCATAGCCCACACTCAAGTAACTAACTCCCACTTACAGTCATGCACACAACCCTTAATAAACTAAACGGGTCACAAATGAACAACAACAACAACAACAAAACCCCATGAAAATAAGAAGGGACCTGTTAGAAAGAAGGAAGGGTTCAGCGGTGGTGGTTGTGGGATGAGAGGGTAATGGGAATGAAAACGAAGCTCCAATACCAATATTAAGGGGTAGGACCTTCAGAGGGTAAGTGGGTATTGGTGAGCTTGTGAGGATGGAGCCCTCCTGATGGAACTGATGTGCTTATAAGAGAGCACACTGCTGGCTCTTTGCTCTCACCGTCTGAGGAGAGTCTAGCAAGAAGGTAGTTGCAATGTTTACTCTTGATTGTCAACTTGATAGGCATTATAGTTAACATGGAAACAAGCTTCTCCCTAGGTATATCTGTGAGACAGTTTCTAGATAGGGTTAACTGAGTCAGAAAGATTGCCCTAAATGTGTACAGCACCTTCCCGTGGTCCAGGACCCTTCACTGAATGAAAAAGAGAAAGAGAGCAAGGGACAGCATTCATCTCTCGATACTTCCTGACTTTGGATGCAGTGTCTCCGGCTATCATACGTTCCTGCTGCCATGGCTTCCAGAATCACCGTGATGGGCTGTACTTTTCAAAATGAACCCTTCCTTCCTGAAAAGAAAAGTTGCTTTTTATTCTTTATTTAAAAAACAAAAACAAAAACATGGCTTTGTTGAGTATTTTATCACAGCAAGAAGAAAAGTTAAGTGGGGCTGAAGAGAAGGCTCAGCAGTGAAGAGTACTTGTTGCCCTTGTGAGGCTCTGGTTCAGTTCCCAGAACCCACTTGATGGCTCATGAGTTCCAGGGCATCTACTGCTCTCCTCTGACCCTTGTGGGCACCAGCCGTTGACGCGGTGCACATCCATACATTCAGGCAAAGCATGCATATGCATAAATAAACAAGAGGAGGAGAAGTAACCATGACTTTGCAAAACAGTGAGAGTACACTCCTCAGACACGGAGTTTGCAGACTTCCTGGCCTTGATCTTGGCTTTCCTTTCAGAAGTGTGGGAAAGAAATGTTCAAGCCACTGTCTGTCACACCAGCTGGAAATGACTCTGGCGGGTCTTCTGAGTGATTGCGTATTCTTCCTTCTGAATTGTTTTAGTTGGGATGTTTCTGAAGGAAAAAAGAGCATCCCCTTGTCAATGATCTTTGTATCCTAAAGTTCAGTTTATATAGGATGGATGGATGCTTGATTCTTATATTTACCGGTTTTCCAAGGAATAAATTGGTTCTTTAGCATCTTCTAAAAGTAACCGAGTTTATACATTGCATTTTAAGTATTTTAAGCCATTTGACATTTTAAAGGTTTTTATTTTAATTTTAATTTACAGGTCCGGGGTGGTTGAATGGATGTAAGTGCAGTACCGATGGAGACCAGAGGAGGGCATCAGATCCACTGGAGCTGGAATTACTGGCCATTACAAACTGCTTATTGTCGTGGGTGATGGGAACTGAACTTGGGTCTTCCACAAGACCAGTAAATACTCTTAATAGTGGTTGTGCCATCCCTCCAGCCCCCTACTTGGCATTTAAAAACCATTTGAGGATCCTTTGACACCCTCATGTTGCCCAACTTTGTCTAATGATTGCTGACTTCTGAGTCCCTTTAAGATAATCCCAGTGGGTTTTGTTGTTGCTTTCTTTTTAGAATACGGTGTTCCAGGGTCATTTTTATATCTCTGTCTCCAATCTGGAACCAACCACTTTCCTAAGAGATTCTCATTTTTTTTTTTTTTTTAAATTGGGAAATGTCTTTTAGAGACGGCGTGCTTGGTTCTAAGAGTGCTTATTACTGTATTACTGCCATTGCTTCCAGACTTTTCCTTTCTTCCTTTTTTTCTTTTTAATGGACAGGACAAAAAAATTGCACAAGCTGAAAAGAGAAAATGCATTGTAATTCAATAGAGTTTAGATGGAGGTTTCGTTTTTTTAAAAAAATGACATTTTTGGTTTCACAATTGTATCTTATTTTTAACTGAAATCCTTCCTTCCTAATGACATCAGTATCATAGCTTATTTTGTTTCTCCCATACATGAAGACACATGTAGTCGTGTTCCAATAACAAAGCCAATTTTGTGAGTAATGATGCAGGATCTCATAACAGTTTGGTGGTTCTTTATAATCCTTCATTTTTTTTTTGGGGGGGGGGAGATGTGCACATCTCAGAGATGATGTGGAAATTACTGTGTTTTTAATATCACTTGAAATGATTTCTTGCTGTGTGATTAAGCCATCAACTCTATTCACAAGACTCATTCATTTCATTTTGCTTCTGATTTTTAAGGGTTGCTTATTATCATGAATATTTAATTCAGATAAGGGTGAGTGGTATTTACTTCAGTACTTTAAATATTTCGCTTTTTATTTTTCTGCTTGTTTGTGTAGCTCCTGGAGAGAAGTTTGATGTAATTCATACATATCTTTGTCTTCTCTATGGAAGGTTCTTCCTCTTTTCTATTTCTTTGATTTTCTTCAGTTTGAATGATATGCTCACATATGGTATTTTTGGTATTTTATATATGTATATTTATAGAATTAATGTATTTATAGATATAGATGATGAGGATGGTTGGTGTTCTTTTAACTTTTTTGGATCTCTGGTTTAGTTGCTATCATTGTTTTGAAAAAATCTTGGTCATTATTACTTCAAGTATTTCTGCTATGTTTTCTCTTCTTTTTCCTTCTGTATTCCAGTCAGTCATAGTTAAAGCTTTTTTTTTTTTAACAGCTTTTTTTAAAACCAATTTTTGTCCTATGCTTTGTCACTGTTCTGTTCTACTTTCTTTTCTTTTATGTGTGAGTGTTTGTAGATACGTGTGTGCACCATGTGCTTGCCTAGTGTCCGTGGAGGCCAGACGAGGGTGTCTTATCACCTGGAACTAGAGTTACAGATGGTTGTGAGCCCCCATGTCGGCGCTTGGCACTGAACCAGGAACCTCTACAAGAACAGAGAGAACTCTTAACCGCTGAGCCGTTTTCCAGGCCCTCCACTTTCTTTTCTAAGGCTTCCCTTTCTCTTTGTGTTCCGGCTTGATCTTTTTACTGACATCTTCAGCCTCCATGATTCTTTCCCTGGCTGTGTCCAGCCCACAGCTGAACCCATCGCAAAGCCATTCTTCATTTCTCTGTGGTGCTTTTTATTTCCGGCCTCCCTCCCCCTCCGTCTCTCTCATTACACAGTTCATGTGTTCTTGACTATTCCGCACTTTTCCCAGAACCTGTGTGCTCTTTGCTTTGACACTTTAGACTGTTTCCCTTGTACTGTAGTGTGTTTTATGACCTTTGTTGGAAGATGGACATGATGTATCTTGGGTTTATTGTGAAATTGTATCCTAATCTGGTGGTTGAGTCCTAGTCCTCCCTGTTGGAGCCTTCATATTCCTGCAGTGCCAGCAGTGTTTGGGATTTTCTTAAAATTTTCTTGTTGAGTGGAGTCTGAATCTTTCTACCATAATCCACAATAATTATACTGGAGCCCTATTAATGTGGTGTTTACGTGTGCACACACATGTGTATGTCTGGGGGTGTTCTGTAGCATTATTGTTAAACCCCAGCCTTTCAGTGTGACTGTTTCTGAAACACAACTTTCCCAAGTGTTTCTTGTTTTCTTACCCTCTCTTGCTCTTAGATCAGACAGAAGGGAAATACAAAATTGGGTCTGGGTAATAGTCCTTCCCAAGGTGAAGTGTGCAGTAGTCTTTGCAATGGAGAACCCTTTGAATAAGTAAGATGGTTATATTTCCCCTCCTTCTGACAGAAGGACATTTTCCTGGTTCTTTACCATAAGAAGCTTCTGGATTAGTCCCCAGCCTCACCTCAAACACTGAAGGACTGATCCTAAGAGACTCTCACTTTCATACTAGCCCATTTTCAGTCTCCAGTTATTAAAATTATCACTTGAGGGCATTCACCAATTTATGGATCCAGCCACTTCTGTTCTAGGCAAGTTGATGTCAGCTATGATTTTCAAAATAGCCTCAAAAAATAAAAATATCTTGGGTTAACTCTAACCAAGCAAATGAAAGACTTGTACAACCCAAACAAACTTTAAGATACTGAAGAAAGAAATTGAAGAGGAAATCAGAAGGTAGAAAAATCCCCCATGCTCATGGATCAGTAGGATTAATTTAGTCAAAATGCCTATCCAACCAAAATAATCTACAGATTCAGTGTAATCTCCATCAAAATTCCAGTACAATTCTTCACAAATCTTGAAAGGAAAATTTTCAGCTTCATATGAAAACACAAAAAGCCCAGGATAGCTAAACAGTCCTGAACAATCAAAGAACTTCTGGAGTATCATCATTCCTTATTTCAAGATGTACACCAGGACTATAGTAGTAAAAACAGCATAGTATTGGCACAAAAACAGACAGGTTGATCAATGGAATCAAACTGGAGATCCAGACATATATCAACACACCTATGGACACCTGATTCTTAATAAGGAAGCCAGAATACATATTGGAATAAAGACAGCATCTTTTACAGATGGTGCTGGTCAAACTGGGTGGCTGCATGTAAAATAATCAAAACATGCTTATCACCATTCATATAATTAAACTCCAAATGGATCAAAGACCTCAACATAAGACCAGCTACACTAAACTTGTTAGAAGAGGAAGTGAGAAATAGCCTTGAACTTGTTGACACAGGAGAAGGCTTTCTGAACAAAACACTGTTAGCGCATGCACTAAGATCAACACTTAATAAATAGGACCTTGTGAAATTAGAAAGCTTCTACATGGCAAGAGATACCATCATTAAGACAAAATGACTGATTACAGAATGGGAAAAGATTTTTACTAACTACACATCTGACAGAGGGATAATATCCGAAATGCATAAAGAATTTAAAAAATTAATATCAAGAAAACAAATAACCCAGTTAAAAATGAGGTACAGATCTAAACAGGGAATTCTCAATAGAGGAAACTCAAATGGTTGAGAAACACTTAAAGAAGTGTTCAATATCCTTAGCCCTCAGGGAGATGCAAGTCAAAACTACTTGAGATTTCATCTTAGACCCGTCAGAGTGGCCATAATCAACAAAAGGAATGACATCTTGTTCTGGTGAGGGTGTGGAATAAGGGAACACCCATCCATTGTTGGTGGGAGTGTAAACTCGTACAGCCACTATGGAAACCAGTGTGGCAATTCCCAGAAAGATTGGAATCGATCTACCTCAAGATTGGTTGTATCACTCGGGCATATACAGAAAGGGTGCTTCTTCTTACTACAGAGACATATGCTTAAGATGTTCATTCCTGCTATTTTCATAACAGCCAGAAACTAGAAACAACCTAGAGTCTACAAATGGGTGAACAGTTAAAGGCAATGTGGTACATTGACACAGTGTAACATTACTTGTTTAAAAAAATGAAATCATAAAATTAGCAGGTAAATGGATGGAGCTAGAAAAAAAAAATCATCCGGAGTGAGGTAACTCAGGCCCAGAAAGACAAATATGGTATGTATTTGCCTATATGTGGATGTTAGCTGTTAAGTTAAAGATAAGCAAGCTACAATTTGTTGAACCACAGTGGTTAGGTATATGGAACTAGGAAGGAGGAACAGATCTTCCCAGGAAAGGAAGTGGTGGGGTGGGGCTGGAGCGGGAGAATCAAACAGCAGCAGAAAGGGGAGAGGGAGGGAATACAGAAAGGGATAGCTAAAATTAAGGGCCATTTTGGGGGGTCATTTGAAAACCTAATACAGTAGATGCTTTCTAATTATATACATATATGAAGGCAATCTAAATGAAATTACCAAAGAACAGGGGAGAGACAGAGCCCCATCTGGACATCTCTCAACTCCAAATGAAGCTTCAGAACCAGGAATGGGTTACATCTAATAGAGTTGGCCAAAGGGGTCCTATGGGAATCCTCAAAGAACCCAGGCAATTGCAAGGGCTGTAAGTTGTTCTCCACAAACTGATGGTAAGACCACATTGCTGAAGACAGCATCTATGTAACTCATTGAACATGGAGAAGTCCAGCTGGTGCCTACATAAAGCTTTTACCCCTACTAGCTAGTGTTCTTGGTTCCAAAAGGTACTGTGCACCCTACCAATGGAGAAATGTGAATACCTACCCATCTACAAATCAGCAATGGTGTCCTGCCTGCAAGATATGCTAGCATAATAATGGCAGAAACATTGAGGGAGTAATCAACCAATATCTGATTAGACTTAAGGATCATTCCATGACATGGTGTCCAGATCTAACTTGGTATGACTTGGGTGACTAAGAACTTGAGACTAGATAGCCAAGGAACCTAGAGGAAAAAAACCCAAATACTACTGTTCTACAAAAGGAATGTAGCAATAAAATGACTCCTACTGATATTCTGCTATACTCATAGACCAGTGCCTTACTCAGCCATCATCAGAGAAGCTTCCTCCTGCAGCAGATGGGAACAAATATAGAAACCCACAGTTAGACAATATGAAAAGAGTAAGAGACCTTAGACCACTCAGACCTAAGTGGAATATCTTCATCAAATCCCTCCCCTCAGGGGCTCAGGGAACCTTGCAGAATAGGAGGCAGAAAGAGTGTAAGAAAGAGCCAAAGGGGATGGAGGATACCAAAGAAACAAAGCCTTCTAAACACAGGACCCTTGCACATATGAACTCACAGAGACTGAGGCAGCATGCACAGGCCTGCATGGGAATGCACCAGATGGGGTCCTAGAGCTGAAAGGAAAAGTGGACACATGCTCCTCCCATCCCTAACCCAGAAGCTATTGCCAACTGATGACCACTTGCAAATGGAAATTTAATTTTCTCCAAGGGTGTCTCCTTCCTTCCTTCCTTCCTTCCTTCCTTCCTTCCTTCCTTCCTTCCTTCTTTCCTTCCTTCCTCCCTTTCTCCCTTCCTTCTTCCCTCCCTCTCTCCCCCATCCCTCCCTCTTATTACCAGTCAAGATTAAAATATTAATTGCTTCAAGAATACAAAATGATTTCATATTGGAAAATCTACACAACCAAATAAAAAAGGGAAGTTATCAATTTAGATTCAGAAAAGTGCTGGGGATGCTGTGAATGTGTTGCTCTGACTGATTGATAAATAAAATGCTAATTGGCCAGTAGCCAGGCAGAAAGTATAGGCAGGACAAGCAGAGAAGAGAATTCTGGGAACAGGAAGTCTGAGAAGGGAGGTGCTGCCAGCCACCTCAATGAGAAGCAACATGTAAGACACTGGTAAGCCATGAGCCACGTGGCAAGGTATAGATTTATAGAAATGGGTTAATTTAAAATGTAAGAACTAGATAGCAAGAAGCCTGAGTCATCAGGCCCAACAGTTTAAATAATATAAGTGTCTGTGCGTTTATTTGAGTCTGAGTGGCTGCCAGCCCAGGCGGGACTGGAGATACCTCCAGCTACAGAAAAAGGTACTTTTGATAAACATTCACATATTATCATAATCATTCATTTAAAGAAAAGAAATTTGCAAAGAATGTTTTAGGCATAGAAGGCTACTGCTTGATATATGAAACTTGTACATATTATATATAACATTAGACTAAAGGAGGGAAAGGAGGTGAAGAAACCAGCCATGCTGACATCTGGGGGAATGTCAAGGATACAGATGTTGAGATAGGAGTAGTGAGGTGGTTTTTAGTTCATAAAAATAAACAACAATAAAGCTCATAGTATCTGTGGATAGAAGGTAATACTCTCAATTGCTGAGAGGATGTATCTTACTAAAAAAAAATAGAAAATTAATGAGGAATTTTCTTTGAGTTTATAATATATTTACATCTTTTCTCTCTTCCCTTCCCCCCAAAAAACCTTCCCATAATGATGAATTTTTATTAAACTACATTGCTATTTCATACTATCATCTCCTGAACACCTTGAACAATGCAATAAGATGAAAAAATACAAAGTTACAACAACTAGAATTTCCAAAACAAATCTTATTTTCAGCTAACATATTTGAGTACACAGGAAATCTAAGAGAATCTAGCAACCACAGGCATATTTCATTTAGAGAACTTCAATGCTGCCAGATACAAGATCAATGTAAAAATCAATTTTATTTTTATATTAAAGAAATAGGCAACTGGAAAAGATAATGATACAACAATGGATATAAAATTGTAAAGAGTTAAGGAACAAATAATATCCATTAAGACCAGCAAATTTAATACTGATATTCCTCAACTTACTATGAGGCTTATATTCCAATCAATCCATTGTTAAGATGAAAATACTGTGGACTGAAAATACATTCCATACACCAAACGTCATGGCTTAGCAATGCAGTACACTGTAGAACACTGGTTGCTTACCCTCTCAGTAATATGGATCCTAGATGCATGGCTTCCTGCTCTTACCAGCGTCTCAAGAGAGTGTTGTGCTGTATATTGCATAGTGCTAGCCCAGTAAAGATCAAAATGCAAAGTGTGGCTTCTACTGAAGGCATGTCACTTTTGCACTGTTGTGAAGCCGGGAAATCATAACCTGAATTGTTGAAAGTTGGGGACCAGCTGTCAGTAATTAATAGCTCAAAGAAACTGAAAATGCACATAAGAAAGAACTTCCATAAATGGGGGATGGGAAAATAAATGCATGCAACTGTTTTGGAAAACAATTTGATAATATTTACTATAGAGGAAGATGTACACGTGTCACTACCAGTAATTTCTCTTGAAGGTTTACTTTCAAGAGGAAACTTAGTAGACATGCACAAGGGTACATGTACAAAAGTGCTACATCTTTTTAAAGCAATAAAGATTTGAGAACAAAGTAAGTGATTATCAGCAGGAGAATGGTATGTTTACATAGCAATTACAATGAATGAATGAACTAAATCTACAAGTATCCATTTGTGTAGGAAAGGAAGTATCAGAGAATAGTGTCTAATGCAAGCCTATAATCTAGTGCTGTATGGGTACACGCATGTCTAACAAAGCATTTCATAGGAAAGTAATAAACACTGAATGGCCGCTACTATTCCTTCTGGGCATAGAGGAGGAAAATGGCACAAGGAGAACCTCTTATATACATATAATTCGTTCTTGTACATGATTTGAAGTGAGTATGACAAAATGTCGATATTTGATAAAGCTGTTACACAGTTATATCATTTTTAAAGTATTCTGAGTGTTTGGTATATTTTGTAATATTTTTGAGGTGAAAGAAATCATTTAGGAAGGCTATTTTTTTTTTTTATCACATAGGTCACACTCAGACTTGCAGAAATGCTGATTTCTGCCAGCTGAACACTTCAACTTTCCTTTCTTAGTTCTTTATCTCCTCCTTAGGAGGTAGGTTGAGGTCATAGCTGCATTGCAGCAGAGTGGCACAATTTGAAAGTTCCTGCAGTGTACCAGTTTGCTGTGATAAACACCACAGCCAAAAGCCACTGGAGAAGAAAAGGGGTCATTTGTCCTGCAGGAGATAGTCCATCACTGAAGGAAGCCAGGGCAGGAATTCTTATACAACCCAGGACCACCTTCCCAGGGTGGCACAACCCATACTGGGCTGCACCCTTCCATCAAGAAAATGCCTCGTAGAGATGCCTACAGGCCAATTTAATGGAAATTCCTCAATTGAAGAGCCTTCTTCTCAGGTAATTCTGCTTTTTTTTTTTTTCACAGAAACACACTAAATTTATTTGTTTATTCCACTTTAAAAAAAAAAAAGATTTATTTATTTATTTATTGTATATACAATGTTCTGACTGCATGTATCTCTGCAGACCAGAAGAGGGCACCAGATCTCATTACAGATGGTTGTGAGCCACCATGTGGTTGCTGGGAATTGAACTCAGGACCTCTGGAAGAGCAGTCAGTGCTCCTAACCTCTGGGCCATTCTCCAGCCCTGTTTACCCCACTTTTAATGAGAAAAGGTAAGACACATTTTCTCTGGCTGGAGAGGATGGAGATGGGTGGAATGGAGCTACTGATGAGACTCTGTTTCTTGTATTGAAAATATTCATCCTTTCAAATGTGTTTTTCTGAGTCCTTTCTCACATCAGTAAGGAAGTGCCGAAACCTCACACCTCCTCAGTCTTGTTTTTGAGGATATATTGATTTATTCTCATTTGTAAAGGCTTTCTCCCACTTCCATTGTGTGTATAGAACTTTACTTTGCGTGAGAACAGGGTCTCTGCTCCCTCACCTCACCTTCACCTGATAATTCTAAGCAAGCCCCACTCATTGTGTTCTCATTTTCCTCTACCCCGCTCTTCTAAGCAGCCTCGTCCTTATCCTATTTTCAAATGAGAAATAATTCAGTTCGGAGTACAATAGCATTGTCATCTTGTAACACACTCTCACTCCCGTGTGGGTAGAACAGGACAACTCTTGACTTCAAAGACCCAGTGTTCCCAGCTCACCATCTTCTCTAAGTACCTTTCATTTCTGCCCAGTTCCATGCTCAAAAGTTCTGCCCTTGATATTTCCAGCAAACAAACCTATGATTAAATATAAGGAGAATATATTCTTTTATATGTGAGTCATGCTTTGCCTTCTACATTATCTTCTACATCACCCCCCCCCCCGACGCTTTTATAAGATGGAACAGAAACTACTGTCCTCATTTACTCCTGCAGAGACCGAGTATAAAGACATCCACTTCTTAAGAGTTTTTCAACTGCAAAGGAAGACTTTACCTGAAGTTAAGAGAAACAGAACAGTCAGAAAAGGGAAGTTCCATGCCATCATGGTATCAGACACAGAAAATTCCATGCACAAGAACCTTCTTCATCTGGCTCTGCTCAGGGATTTCTCTGGAAGCAGGTGCATTTGAGTGAGGTTTCCTTGTACAACAAAGATTTGCTCCAATGCATGGTGTGCTGGCTAGTTTTATGTCAACTTGACACAAGCTAAAGTCATCCAAGAGGAGGGAACCTCAATGTAGAAAATGCCTCCCTAAGATGGAGCTGTAGGCAAGCCTATAGAGCATTTTCTTAATTAGTTTGATGGGGGAGGTCCCAGTCCATTGTGGTTGGTACCATCCCTGGGCTGGTGATCCTGGGTCCTATAAGAAAGCAGGCTGATCAAGCCATGGGGAGCAAGCCAATATGCCTCACCCTCCATGGCTTCTGCACCAGCTCCTGCCTCCAGGATCCTGCCCTGTTTGAGTTCCTGCCCCAACTTCCTTTGATGATGAACAGTGATATGGAAGTGTAAGCCAAATAAACCCTTTGGGCTCTGGTGTTTCCTTGCAGCAATAGAAACCCTTACTAAGAGAGATGAGCAGAGAGTTTCTCACTTAAGACAAGCAGAGCTTGGGAGAGAAAGTCAGGGTTTTTCACCAATCCCAATAGAGGCTGGAGACAACCAGAGATGAGAAAGAAAGACAGCAAGGAGATGGGAGGGAGAAGGGGGGAGTGACAGAGAAGGAAAAAGTGTGAAACCATTTGCCCCCAATTTATCTTTATGAAAATTTGCTATGTGAAAATACCCACTTGAAAATGAGATAACTAAAGAAGTAATTATTAGCATTACAAATTAACTTTTCACTTCAAAAGAGTATTTACCACAGGTGTGACTCTGTGATGTGAGACTTCTAGCAAAGAATTTGAGTTGGGAGAGGTGGGAGATTTAAACAATAAACTCCTGGTTAGGATATAATGGGAAGTAATTCCAGTGATAAAGGGGAGCATTCATAAAGAAATAGGTGGTAGTACAGGGAGTTCTTTGCAGAGCACAGGCTTTGAAAGGGATGTGAACAAAAGGCACACACTTGGGGGGGGGCAGTTATAGATAAACTTGAACACAAAAACCTATCATGCACCTTCAAGAACCTAATGAAGGAGGGTAAAGCCAGGGAGCCTTAGGAACAGAGCTGCTTTGCTTAGGGAAAAGGAGAAGCGCAAACATGGAGTGACTCATATTGTGAGTAAGTAGTGTAATGTCAATAGACTGCAAGAATTTGTACATTTTCATTTTCTTATTTTGCTTATGAATACTCCAAGGTGCAAAAGATGGCTTTAACAAAATGGAGAAGATGGTATTTCTCTTAGAGTGTTTGTGTAGAAGGCACATACTGATAGGAACTCAGTTGAAAAAGGGATAGAAATCCTTGGAGATTAATCTAGGCATCCAAGATAGAAGCTTGGGTGTTACCAGACCAGATTTGAGATGAAGATGGTGAAGGGAAGACACAGAAAAGAGAAAGAACGTGGGATACGGTGACCTGCGGTTCTTCTTCTTTTTTTTTTCTTGGCTCACAGCTTAGATGATTCCACTGAATTTTATCCGTTGCTTGGTACAAGTGGATTTCTTGTGGGAGTGGAAGGAACTCAGCTCGGCTCCCTTAGGGAAGCTGGGAAAGATGAAAACCAAGTCTCTGAGGCAGTAGCCAGAGGGAAGGGACATGAGGACTCAGCACATTCAATTTTTAAAGGAAGTGACCACTCTCTTAGTTACTCCTGTGTTACTGTGACTCACATAGCTTGTAGACACAAAGGCGGAATGGTTTATTTTAGCTCATGGTTTCAGAACATCACAGTTCATCATGGTGGAGAAAGTTTGGAAGAGTCCACGCTGATGGGAGCCTGTGGCAGAGGTGTGGACCATGGAGGGAGAGTGCGCTGGAACCAGGTGGTGGTGATAACCTTCAAAGTCCTGCCCCTAGTGTACACTTATACAGCCTCCTAAAAGAGCAGCACCAGCTGGTGAACAAGCATTCACACCTGAGCCCATGGAGGACGTCTAAGTTTCAAACCAGAACAGTTTACTTCCGGTTTCCAAGGATGGTGACACACCACGCATTTATCTAGCTTCAGGAGTCTCACCACCTAAACAGTCTCAGCAACACCTAAATGTTTGTTGGTTGGTTTTGTTTTGTTTTTAATGCAAACGAGTGTTTTTCTGCCCATATATATATGTACCACATGTGTGCCCGGTACCTGTGGAGGTCAGAAGAGGACATCAGATCCCTTGGAAGTGAAGTTATAGTTGGTTGTGAGCCAGCATATGGGTGTTGGGAGTCAAATCCAGGTCCTTTGTAAGAGGAACCGTGCCTGTAACTGCTGAGCCCATTTCTGCAGCTCTAACAAGACACACTTCTGTGTGTCCCAGTATCATAAAAAAGGAACTTACATAATTCCAATATACAATGGTGTACAAATGAAGCAAACATTTCCATTCTAAAATGGAGGGAAATTGGACCAAAGCAAGACTGAAACCTCCAAGAGCAAATACCAGACGCTGGGTCTCCATGTCTAGCATTCAGGGAATAGGATGTCATTATGTGGGCTCCAAAAGACTTGGGTAGCCTGAGTTCTCCTACGGCCTTTCTACCTGTAACATACATGACCTTTCACCTAGGCTGGTTTCTCTCAGTACCTTTAGCCTTCTTCAGCAAATGTCACGTGATTTTTAGCATCTCTAAAATCCTCCAATTTCTGTTACGACTTAAGCTTTGCACTGATAACTTCTCAGGAGCTTCCTGTAGGGAAATTGACCCGGCTACACACCTCTTGGCCTCAAAAGCATTCTCTTCTTTTAAGGACACTAATATCATCATATGAGAACCTCATTATTATGATCTAGTGTATGTCCCTGTACGTCCGATATTCACATGTGGTTAGATTGTTGGTTAGGGCTTAACATATGAATTTTGGGGAGACACAACTGAGTTTCTAGCAAAGTCCTCTATAGTCATTAATTGTTAATTCAGTTTCTACTTCATGCCCATGTCAACTCCTACTGTATTGTTTGTCTCTATAGATTTTTGGTTTGGGTACATGTCATACAAATAGGATTGTGTAATTGACCGCCCAGCTTCTACTCGAGGTAGAGGGCATTGCCTCTTTTACAGCAGGCGAGCACTCTATCACTGAACTATGTCCCAGCTCCTGTGCTTTCTTTTGTCATTGTTGTTGTTTGTTGTTTGGAGACAAGGTCCTGCCATGTAGCCAAGGCTAGTCTTGAGCTTATTATGTAGTCCAAGCTGTTCTCAAACACATGGTCTTCTGTCTCGGTCTCCTGATTGCTGAGATTCCAGGCATGTACCACTGGTCTGGCTAATAACTTAGGGTAAGTTTTGAAATCAGGAAGTGAGAATTCTCCAACTTCCTCCCCTCCCCCCATTTTTGGAAATGATTAATTTCTGTCTTTATGGATTTACCTATTCTAGATATTTCTTCTTTTAAGATGTGTTTTGGCTAGTCTGGGACTTTTGCATTTCTATATAAATTTACAATCTGCTCATGAATTTTTTTTTAAGAAGAAAAGAGGAATGAAACATTGCATAAGTATACATATCAACTTGGAGAAAATTGTCATCTTTACATACTGATCTTCCAATCTGAGTATATGACATATTAGAGGCTCTCATCCTTTCTAATTTGTTGATTTTTCATAATTAAAAGTTTTAACTGATATAAAATTGGTTATTTTAAAGTGAATAATTTGGGCCTGGAGAGATGGCTCAGAGGTTAAGAGCACCGACTGCTCTTCCAGAGGTCCTGAGTTCAATTCCCAGCACCCACATGGTGGCTCACAACCATCTGTAATGAGATCTGTCACCCTGTTCTGTATACATAATAAATAAATAAATCTTTAAAAAATAAAAAAGTGAATAATTCAATGACATTTAGTAACTTACAATATTGTGCATCCACTCCCTCTATGAGGTTCTGTTTTCATTACCATAGGAGAAAACCAGGCACCCATCAAGCAGGTATCCCCCATTCCCCTTTCGTTTCATTCTTGGAAAATAAACAATCTTCTTTTTCTCTCTGTGAATTTATCTATCCTGAATATTTCATAAGAATAAAATCATAATAGATATGATTTATGTGTCTGGCTTCTTGCATTAGTGTAATGTGTTCATCCATATTGTACCATGGACCAATATTTCATTCCTTCATATTGAAAAGATGAAAATTGCTTTGAGACCAGCTAGAGATCATAGGCCATCCTACTAAACTTCCATAGGAAGAGACACCACCTAGATTCCTGATGTTGTTTCTAGAGTCTACTACATGAAAAAAGTGCCACAAAGGATAGATTGTGGTAGACCCTGGCATGTGCCTCCTAGCGCTCATTCAGGGATTTAGTTCACTAGTTGTTGTGAGTCACCATGTGGTCACTGGGAATTGAACTCAGGACCTCCAGAAGAGCACTGAGTGCTCTTAACCACTGAACCATCTTTCCAGCCCTAGTCTACCATTTGTTAAGAATGGAATAAGAGCTTTCAATTGAAGTGAGCCTTTGCCTAAATCATGCCTCCCCCTCAGAGGTAGTTCTCATCCAGTGACTGGCTGGGATCAAAATGGTCTACGTACTTGGTGGTGGTTCCGTGGGACTCTCCTCTGTGCTGGTCCCTCACGCTCTCTGCGCTTAACCCTGCTTCCTCCATCCTCCTTGGATGTGTTAATCCCTAAGTCATAGCCCATTAAACATCTCCATTCTCTATGCAAATTTCCTTTTTAGAATTTCAATCTGAGCCCTACAAAGTCAATGCAATTTGAGTTGGGTCATTAAAAATTGAATATTCCAATCATGGGAAATAATGAATCTATGGCACTCTGAGCGGATTCAACAACATTTAAAGGATCATAACCTACTGAGGTCTTGTAGTTTAAGAGAAACTAATGAAACGGCTCTATTCAGAAGAAATCAACCAAGATAGGTAGTGCAAGAGAATGCTTCTTGAATTAGAGACAGAGGAATTGAAACTTTGAGGACTGTCTTAATCTCACCGATGGAAGATGAACCTAAAGACTAGTTTTAAAAGAGGTAGATTTGGGCTGAATGATATCAGGATTTTTTTTTATAAATAAAAAAGGGTATCATTTTATTTTATGTGTTTGAATGTTTCCCCTGCATGTCTGTCTGTGCACAGCTTGCATGCCCGGGGCCTGTGGAGGTCAGAAGAGGGTGTCAGATCCCCAGGAACTAGAGTTACAGATGGTAGTGAGCCTCTATGTGGATGCTGAGAACCAAACTCTGGTCTTCTGGAAATGCAGCAAGTGTGCTTATCTGCCAAACCATCTCTCTAGACCTGGCAGGAATTTTTTAAAAGGATAACTTGTCACATGTCTTGAGAAGTAATGAGCCAGCTCCTTAATATAGATGGATGATGATGGATCAGCAGTGTTCAAGAGAGGATTTCTACACTAAGAACTGGAATACAGTCCTTTTCAATTCTCAAATCTCATGATTATAGCTTATGATAAATTATAAGCTTTTAAAGGGTCTTACTATGGAGATGTATAGAATCTGCTCAACTGTAATGCAAGATTCAGTGTTGTCAGTGTTTCTTAAAGGGAAAAAATACCCTCTACCACTTTCAGTCTGTCTAGAGTGACAGGGCATGGCACAAGATATATACAGGATATTTTCATGTATCATCCCCACCTACAATGAGTTGATTGTTCAGTTCCGCCTTTTAAAACACAGAGAAGCAAATGGTTGATTTTGAATTAGCTCTGACTTTTATTAATAAGCATGTTTACAAGTTTTAAGGGCTCAACAGATAATTTATATCTTGCTACAAATAGCTTTAGCATGTATTAGCATAGCCTTAGGAATTCAGGCTAGACACTTTTACTAAAAATAAAGTGGAACTCCAGGGAGTTTACAGAGTTGACCCAGACCATGAAGGGATTGTGTGCCAGGGGTGAAATCTAACCTCTCATATTGTGGATGACAGGACTTTCATACTTATATCCAAATTTATACACATCCCAAATCTTCTTCCTTCCGGACCACTCTCATCATATTTTATGGGTTGAATTGTATTACACACACACACACACACACACACACACACACACACACACCCCAAAAAACAAAACAAAACAAACAAAAAGCTAAAGTCCTAAACCCTGGGACCTATAAATGATGTAATTTTGAGATAGAGTCTTTGCAGATGTCATCAAGTTAAGATCAGGTAATATTTGGTGAAGACAGCCCCTAACCCAATGATTTATAAAAGGAAAATTTAGTCCCAGACACAACGCCACAAGAAGTTGCTGATGGAAACTGGAGTTATGTTGCCAAAAGCTAAGGACAAGTTGAGGGGATTGCCAGTAACCACTAAAGACTGGGAAGAAGTAAAGAAAGCTCTTTCCCTGGAACACTCAGAGAAAGCACAACCCTACAAGCACCTTGTACTTCTGGCCTTTAGAACCATGAGTGACTACAATTCTCTTTGTTTTAAATTGCCCAGCATGTGGATCCCTTGTTACACAAGCCATGAACATTAGTTCCCTAACCAGAGCACGTCTGCCAGGCCACAAGGGTTGGAGTGAGAAAATGAGTTGACAGAATTGGGCACCGTGAGGGACAAAGCCAGGTAGTTTTGAGGAATAGATGTGTCTGCTCCTCATCTGATGATTAGGAGAGGAATTGGGAGTGGGGCAGGGAAGGGCACAAAGCAGACGTTAGCAAGTAAGTTTCTGACATCATCAACTTGGGTGTTAGGTCACAACCTAATGATCAGGTGGCTGTCTGAGCAGGAAAAGGGCCCTGTTAGGTGCTACACATTTGTCCAGCAGTATAGCAGACAGCCAGGTATCCTGGGTCTGTTAAGGGAATAAAAGACAAGAAAAAAATCAGCTTTTTTAGGTCTCCGTTTTTTTCTCATGAGTAAACTGAAGCTTAGAGAGGTTAAATCCCTTGCCTACAGCCACTTGTCCATGCTAACTAGAACTTCAGCCCTTGACTCATGTCTGAACACCGTGTTTCCTATAAAGAGGGTCAGAGACAACATGGAGTCATCCCTGCTTCCACCTGAGGGTCTGGACATCCTTGGAAGTCTGCAGCTTCTGTGGTGGTGGTCAGGTGAAGTTGGAAAGATTATGCCAAATAACTTGAGGAAGAGGATCTGGATAGGAGACGAGTCAGGTAGGCGTGACAGGTGAGGAGTAAACAGTAATAACAAAACTAAGGATGATAGTGACCTTTTTTGCATTTGTTAGGGCTTTATAGTTGAGTAAGCCTTTCTGCTACATTGGACCATTTGTGTCTCCTGCAAAATCTATGCTGAGATGTCACTACTAGTACAGTAGTAGTAAGGTCTTCAAAAGGTAACTAGGCCATGAGGGTTCTGCCCCTAGAAATGGAATTCATATATCACGAAAAGGCCAGAGGGAACCAGAGTGGCCTTTCTCCTCCCACACCTTTGCAGTGTAAGGACACAGCATCTGTCCTATTAGTGGATGACACAAGGAGACACTATTTAGACACAGATATTGAGCTCTCCTAGGCAACAAATTTGCTGGTGACTTGATCTTAGATATTTCAACCTTAAGAACTGTGGGAAAATAAATTTCTATCACTTGTAAATGATCCAATCTGCAGCCTTTTGCTATAGCAACAGGAGCAGACAAAGAGAACCAGTAGCTGGTAATTTTGTCTAATCTTCAAATGGTCTCATAAAAAAGACTAGGATTTTAGGTCTCCGTTTTTTTCTCATGAGTAAACTGAAGCTTAGAGAGGTTAAATCCCTTGCCTACAGCCACTTGTCCATGCTAACTAGAACTTCAGCCCTTGACTCATGTCTGAACACCGTGTTTCCTATAAAGAGGGTCAGAGACAACATGGAGTCATCCCTGCTTCCACCTGAGGGTCTGGACATCCTTGGAAGTCTGCAGCTTCTTCTCCCAGAGACCGGATTCTACACAAAGCAGAAACTCATTGCACAAATGTGGAGATAGATGATTAATTGAGGTGAGGGTTGAGGAAGGGAGTGGTCCCAGGTCGTGTGCTTGGCCTGGACTCTCAGCTTCTGCCTCTGCTAACATGTGCCACAGAGATGAGCTGACAATGGCATCACCTGCACTGAGTCTTTGTGTCAGGAGGTAGTCATGGCAACTCACTTGCTTCCTCAGCTGATGAGTAGACAATTAGGCAGAATGGAGGAATCAGGTTAATTGCCTGTCGTCTCTTCTCTGCTCTCTGTGTATTGATTCGAATTAAGCCTTCCCAGTCATCTAATGTCAGCAGATACCAAATGAAGAGCACAGACCTAGGAGCCAGGATCTCCAGCAAATAACCATTTGTAAATGGCACTCTTAACCTCTCTGCCTCCCTGTGTGTTTCTGACCCAAGCATTCACAGAAAACAAATCTCTTTGACTGACCTCCCTTGGTTTCTGATCCGAAGTCTCTGAGTTGCCTAATGGTAACCATTTCTGATATCAAATCCATTCAACTAGGCATTCTGTCGTCTTCAGAGTGAGGATAAAAGAATTCAGATTAAAGCCTGTATTTGTTGAAACCCAGGGTATCACAGAAAGAATAGGTACATAAATTCGTGGTGGACACTCCACAGTATGTGTAGCACACATGGGGGTCTCAGGTCCAGATTCTAGATGTATTATGTGGTACTCTTGGCTTGGCTGCCACCTGATTCAGAGCTACAAGACATCTTGAGAAATAATGGATGGAAACATCCTGTCCCTTCAATGTCATTAATATAGTCAGATGTAATTATTTGTGCTTGCTTCCATGGTCTTTGCTTGTTCTGATTTTAGCATTTTGGGGGACTACTCTTTCTGAAACACCTTTTCTACATTTTAAAAATCATCTCAACTCTGATAGTATTTGTCCAGAAAGTCATCTCAAAATTGAATTTGTAGCTACTAAACACCTAGATTCCTGTAGTTTTCAAATAGACAACAAGCAGGTAAGCATTATGTACATAGATTACCTCCTTACTTGACATAGGCTTCTTCAGGAGGGTGGGGGAAGGACCACATCTTCCTGGACAGTGCTTCTCAGTGCCCAGCACAGTGCCTGACACATAAGAAGTTGATAAACTTGCATTTATTGAATAAGTGGTTGATTTAAGAAAACAAGTAATGAAGGAAGAGGGAAATGTTTGCTTGTGGCCGAGTTGAATATTGATTGGAATATATTAAAATTTCTGTGTTATTTGCAGTTTACTCAAACAGTGAGGGAAAATTTGATATTTCTTTGGGTTCTGAAAGAGGTTTCCCCAAGAACTACACCCTGATTTATTCAGTCCAACGTTTCTTTGAGACTTGTGGTCATGTTGGCAATGAAAACAATGAGCCCTTTAATCAAATGTGCTGGCTCCTGGTGGGAACTGGGGAGGGAGAAAGGGGCGACAGGAGGGTTTTAGGATGAAGAGGATGCAGTGAGAACTTTAGAGGCATATTTGGGATTTCTTTTGAAAGTTCTTCTTGGACCAGACTCCCCCCCCCAAAAAAAAAAATATCTGGGAAGTAGATGTTGTACTGACTAATTGTTACTGTGGAGCCAATAGCTTTACAGTTTAACGGTAGATGTAACTTTACATTGTATCTATGCTGAACTAAAAGTTTTTACAAGTCCTTGGGGAATGTAGCAAAGTGGAATGAACAACAGCTAGGATTCAGTACAACTGGCTCTCATTAACCATGGGGGTGTGCACAGTACCAAGCCTTGGTTCTCTTTTATGTAAGTGAAGGAGAATGTAGAACCAACCACTCTCTAGAGACTGTGGATTTCCTATGTTACTGCTTAAGATTTGAACATGGCAGGAGAATGAGACCAATATCTTAGACTGGATTCCAGGAAGTTTAGATAGTTGGGTAAATGCTCTATGTCCACTTGGGAGACAAAATGTAGGAAAGTTATTTGGATATAGTAGATGGTTGGTGGGGTAGGGTTAAGTTCATCTTAGGATCTCTGCCACCTCTCCTCTTTGGAAGGAAGCCATGTGCCAGCATGGGGATCAGGTGCATGTACATTCAAGCCCTTGGCACTGACTGGCAGTGTTTGGCCTGCAGGGAAATGTTTAGCTTCCCCCGTCTCACTGTCTTCATCTATAAAATAAAGTCATCTTACCAAGGTTGTTACAAAGGTTGGTTACTTGATACCAAGAAAAGATACAAAGGGACCGGAGGGATGGCTCGGTGATTAAGAGCACTCGCCCCTCTTCCAGAAGACCTGGGTGCAGTTCCTGGTTCCAACATGGCAGCTCCAGTACCAGGTGATCCAAAGACCTCTCTGACCTCTGCAGACATCAGGCATGCATGTGGTGCATATACATACATGCAGGCAAAACTCTCATATGCATAAAATAAAATGAAATGAAATGAAAAATTATCTGCTGTCATGTGCTTCCTCACAAAGGTATTGATACCAATGCTTATATTTCTGCCTCTAGATTCTGATTGTTTTTACATAGAATTCGATAATATTTTACCGCACAGGATCATCTGTTTTTATTTATTTTGAATGGGGAAGCCTAGAAATCATATTTACTTTTGCGGATTTCAGTGTCCAGGACTCAATTTTGCTTGTAACAAATATATATATTGAAGACAAGGTTTCTCTGTGTTGTTTTGGTGCCTGTCCTGGATCTCACTCTGTAGACCAGGCTAGCTTTGAACTCACAGAGATCCATCTGTCTCTGCCTTCCAAGCGCTGGGACTAAAGGCATGCGCCACCACTGCCTGGCAAGCCTGTTATATTTTATGGCACTAAACAGAAGAGGCAGTGAGCAGAGAGGATTTGGGTTTCCACACTGTTACAATACCAATTATTATAGATAATAACACTTGTAAGTGTTGGAACCAAAGCATTCAGGACTATCAAACAGCTAATTCATTAGGGTCAGATGAATAAGAATCGGGTGGGTTAGACCTGGATTCTTTGTGAAGTTCTTGGACTCTTTAGAGTTTGAACAGCATGCTAGCCACTAGCTGTCATGCTATATACTAATGCTCTTAAAGATAAATTGATTGAAGTCCAGGATGACAGCATTTCATAAATTATCCATAAATTTGATCTTGATTCTGAAATCAATAAAAAGAAACTAGCTTCTGTAGGTGAGAAGGTAAATGGTGTGCGTGTTCTAGCTCCTTTGAAATGCAATTTGGAATGACAGTTACAGATTATTTCTGGTGGTTTTTTTCTTGAGTCACCACACCCAGGTTTTGTTATGCTCTGAGCACAGTTGTTAGAGTGCTGTTTAGGATTGGACCAGGGTTTTGTGAGGATTATCATGTGATGACTTGGAGCGGCCATCCCCCAATACTCTCAGTTCTGAGGCCCTTTGTAAGTCTTTGAGGACAGCTACCCCTCGGTCATTGCTATCTATTCAGAACCTGGGAGGTAACTAGCACTTTCTGAGCACTCGGTGGATATCAAGGCCTGAAAGTCTAGGGCCTCTGTTACGTAGATGAAAGTTCCTGGCTAGAAAACCCTCTAAGGATGGATAGCATCTGGAAGGCACATTCTCAACCATGAAGTCAGCCATGACACTGCAGAGGAAACTGCCTTACCTTCTTCACTTAACTGTCTTGTCTCGAATGGTTCTAGTAATCAAAACACTAGAATTGACTTGAGAAAGTCAGGGAATAAAGTAAAGGACCTCCCCGGCATCCCCCAGCCAGAGCTAACATGTAAGGGTAGAAATAAAACCCAAGTCCCAATGTGGGACAGTGTCTGCTCCGGGGTGAGCAGACCCTCACCAAATGCAACCGATTCCATTCCACAGAAAGGTATAAACATTGGCCTTTCATGTTTTAGGATAGAGTGAGAGAAAACAAGCAAATGGCCCCCATGGATGCTCAAGGTTCTGTGCTGACAGTTAATTACAGGTCTGAAAGAAGAGGAGCTGCCTGTCTACAAGACAGCTTCCTGGCTGTGATTTCAAGGACCCCTGGCAGGGTGAGGCTGCTGAGACCTGTTCATTTTTCCTTCACTCCAATGCATCGTGTCTCCAGTGACAATTCTCTGTGTGTGTCCCATACACTTTTTATCAACGTCTCTCTGAGCTGTTACCTAGCACTTAGCAATGTGAAGACTGGCGGAATGAAGTCAGATGTAAGCTGGGGAGGTAGACCATCCTACTGTGGAACAAACAGTTGGTTATTCCTAACCAGGGTTGTCCTGCTTCACGAATCTCCATACCACATATGCCAGAACACAGTGTAGGCATCCAAAGCAGACCCTGGTGTGCAGGGATCAAAACTGCCTGGCATCTTGAAGCCAGTAAAGGGAGTGTGGCCTCTTCTCTTCCTTCAGCATGATAGGATCTTGAGGAAGGCTTTTCGGAACTCCACATTGAAGGTGGTGTAGATCACAGGGTTAAGGGCGCTGTTCACATAGCCTAGCCATGTTGTGGCTCTGTAGAGCTCTGGGGACACATGGCATGCCTGACAGTGCGAATTAAGAACGTGAGTCAGGAAGAAGGGCAGCCAGCAGACAATGAAGGCTCCTGGGATGCAAGGAAAGAGAGAATGTGGGTAAGGAGTTCGCTCACCACTTTCCTTATTGATGAAAACAATGCATGCGTCATCACTACACTGGGCCTCAGGCTGGGAGTTTCACATGGCATTTCCTTTCTGTTTGCTTAGCTTGGCATCCACTCATTGATTTGCCTTTTCTTTCGTTAATGCTATGTGGCATCTGTGATTTACCAAACTTTAATTAATTAGATGTTATAATTCAGGTTTTTTACTATAAAATTGAAAATTGGCCATATACATAGTAGAAAACTTGATACATACAGGAACACAGAAAGATATGAAGAGCCACCCACTGCTCAAAGATAATCACTTTTGACATCTTGATGAGTTTATTTTGTTCTTTTTTTTTTAATTTAAAATGATTTAGGTATCATCATATCATATGACAGTAGAGTTTTGCCTTCTTATTTTCTCACTAATATTTTAAAATAGGTAAACATATATTAAAGACCTAGTGTGCGCCAGACACTTTCATTGATTCATATCACTAGATTTATACATTATCATTCTATATGATAACCCAAATTAAGTGGTTTTATGAATTTCATTTAGGTCTTTCGAGTTTTCCTAAGAGCTAATATTCATCTAAAAACCTTCTTAGTTGTATTTTAGAGATTTTATAATTGAATTTCCAATATTCTTTAAATGCGCTTATGATAGCCTCCACCATGGCATCTAGCACCAGCTTCAACTAAAACCATCTAACCCAAGCCAAATTAGCAAATTCTCAGACTTACCAAGCACAATGACCACCATCTGGGTGGCCTTCTTCTCTCGAAGTGGCACTCCCCTGGGCTGCAAGGGCCCGAGCTTCAGGGATGTGGATAACCTGCCGTTGCTGAGTTTTCGAACCTCTAAGCTGAGCTTGGGCGCCATGGTGGGGCTCAAGGAGTTCCGAGTCCTCTCCGCCCCACACATTCCTCCTCCTCCTTCTTGGAAGCCTGGGTCCCTTAGGGCTGTGTCTTGGCAGATGCTGTAGTAACGCTTCAGCTCCCCAGGAGTCTGGCCAGGAGAGAGGGGCTGCAGGTGTGACAAGAGAGGGTCCTGGTATTTCTGGGGATATTGTTTGTCTTCTATGTGCTCCTGAATCGGAAAGATAATGAAAAGAGGAGGAGGAAACCCATCTTGAGTACAACCTACGGGGGCACGGTGGGACCATGGGAAATTATAGAAATGAAATCAGCTTCTGACTTTGCAACTGAAAAGCAGCTAACCATAGAACATAGCATCTTCACAGCAAACCATGAGGAAGGCACCCTGGCATTGTAGTCTGGCCTTTCTGAGTTAGAAAGACCTGGTTACAACAATTAACATATTAAATGCCATCACTGGGATGTAGTCGGCAAAATCTGGAATGTGGGAAACTCTACAAGAGAAATGCTTCAAGTTCTTTTTTTTTTTTTTAAAGATTTATTTGTTTGTTTATTATGTGTGCAGTATGCCTGTGTGTCAGAAGAGGGCACCAGAGCTCACTATTGATGGTTGTGAGCCTCCTTGTGGTTGCTGGGAATTGAACTAAGGACCTCTGGAAGAGCAGCCAGTGCTCTTTCTTAACTTCTGAGCCATCTCTCCAGCCCATGCTTCTAGTTCTTAAACAAATTACAGTAACACGCACTTATGAAATGTAAAGGTATGGGCCTTAGATACTTGGGATTTGATTTTTTTTTAAAAAATTTATTTATTGAGTGATTTAATGTGTGCACTGGTGTTTTGCCGGTACATACTCTGTGTAAGAACGTCAGATCCCTTGGAACTGGAGTTACAGACAGTTGTGAACTGCCATGTGGGAATTGAACCAGGGTCCTCTGGAAGAGCAGCTGATTCTCTTAACCACTGAGCCATCTTTCCAGCCCAGGGATTTGACTCTTAAGTGTTTGTTTGTTTGTGTGTGTGTGTGTGTGTGTGTGTGTGTGTGTGTGTGTGTGTGTGTGTGTGTGTGTAGGTTGGAGCATAGATGAAATAAGATTGGTCACAAATTGATAACTGCTGAAGCTAGCTGATGGTGACTCTGGATTTGTTTTGTCTTTTCATTTAAAAAAAAGTTATATTTAATTTTGCTGTGTTTTAAGATTGGGTGTTATATAGCCCAGGCTGCCCTTAAATTTGCCATGAAGTTTATAATTCTCGTGCCTCCACCTCCCAAATACCTGAGTTATAGGTATGTACCACACTTTTATTTTTGAAATTTTAAATATCAATATTTAAAAGAGGGGGAAAAAGAAAAAAAACTAAGATTTGCATCATAACTTTCCTACTTAGTAGGTATTATCCTTCGGGAAGTTCTAACTGTCTCTAACTTCAATTGTAAGACAGAAAAATAACTAGGAAAAATAGAATGTGATTTTTTTCCTGGTATTTTTGCCTGGGGAAGGGGACCAATGTATATGTTTGACATTTGAACTTTCTAAATTCAAAAGATTAGACACTTGTGTCAATCTTGAGTAGGAAGTAGGATTCTGCAGTTCCTACTCCCAAAGTCATAAAGGCCAGCTATGCCTTCTTTACCTTCCTCTCTCCTGTCTCTCCAGGTAAACTAGCAGCTTTGGTACCCGAGCCACACCCAGACAAGGGGAGATTCACATATAAATCTTTGGGTTGGAGATTTCAGAACTGTTGGTTTTTGTTTTGATGTGATTTCCTAATTAACTTCCTAATTATTATAACTATATTATGTTAAGCTAAACTATAATCAAGACAATATTTATGATCTGAAAATCACAATATTTAACTTCTAGTGTGTTCCTTCTGAAGGTTACTTGTTGGAATTTAGTTGGGGTTGGGGGTCAGTTCTTGGGAGTGTCTACAGAACTGAAGAACACCCAGCTTCCATGTCACCAATGTGAATAGTCTGTCTTACAGGAAGAAAGCAACTCTTCCAAGACTCCAAGCTGGTGACAGTGTTTTCCAGTTTGCTCTGTAAATCCTTAGCCCTATCGCCATAGATGGCGCAGGCAACACCAATTCCTCCATAGCTGGCTGGCTGGCAGAGAGACTTCAATTCCCAGATGGTAGGACAGAACCTGACTCTCCACCCTCCTGGCAATGTGGCCCTGTGGCTCTCCAATCCTTCCTGTGAAGTCAACACTTCTCTTTCAGCCTTGGCATCTCCTCAGACCACAGATCTGTCATGTTGGTTTTACACGGCTTAGCTATCTGTTCTCATTCACAGCCAGAGTCTCTAACTGCGACATCAGGCCCGTGGATAGAGTTGTTAATGAATTATAGAGAGACTGGACAAGACTCAACTCTTCGTCATTATTTGTTTTTGAAGTTTAATTTCTAATGTGAGTTCAGGAAGTGGAACCCTGATCTTGTATTTGACATCTTTAGGCTCTTTTCTGCACTATGCCAGCAAGGCATGCCAAGGGCTGGCTTGAATTGGAAAGGCAAACTTAGGGGGACCATGAAATTGTCATGACATCTTTTTGTACACAGTAACAAACAGGACACTTGAAACTTTCTTTCTCTGGCTCTTCCTATGTGTCCATTTCATTGACATCCTATTCCCCTACTGCAGATAGCTCTACATGGCATCCTCACACCACATCTGAAAGTCATTGACTGTAGTCATTGAAATCTATCCTACTGGTCCCATAATTTCTGAATGTCATTGGATGAAACCCATTCTGAGACTTCAATCACGCAGACTCTGGGATCTTGGCTTATATTACAAATACATGTGTGGGATCAGTGAGGAATTCCATGTTGCCATAGGAATGAAATCAAGACAAAACAACATCTTGGGAAAAAGATCTCTCATTCTTTCCCCTTGATCCACGACACGGCCTACTTACCATTTGTCCCGTGGCATCTGACAGAAACCTGGCCCTTATTGAAAACTGCCGAATGGGATGCAGCCGCAGACAGGAAGGCTGGTGTATTTGAAGGAGAAACAATAAGTTGTGGGATAATCTCTATAAAACTGAACCATGTCATATGCAATTATGTAGCATGGCAGTACTTGGAAGGCACTATGTTCATATCTTAAGCCTTAGGTCACGGTACCCCATTTCATGGGGACCATTCTCTTTTTTCTATGCAAGTCCTAGGACTTTGAGAGTCTGATCACAGGTCACCAGAGATTGGTCTAGACCCCCAAACTGGTTCTGTCTTTAAGACTAAACTCAGTTCTTTCTCTCTCTCCAGGAAGCCCTGTCCTGAACATATTGGTCATCCTCTTAACCTCTGTTGCATTTTATATTTGGATACCTCATTCTTTAACTTCACATGTGGCAAACATCCTGGACAGTTTTGAGTGTTTCATTGCTTTTAGAGTGGAGGTGAGGTTTATTTTCATGCCCAGATTCCAAGCTCCACGAACACAGTGGCTGTTTGATATAATGGTCCTACGCTAGTTGGTTGGAAGTGATTGGTGTTCATGCCAGGGAAGCCACCATATGCCAGGCAGTAATGTGAGCAAAATCTAAAGCTCAAGGAACCGAAAGATCAGTGCTGAGGCTCCAAACATCCTTTGTAGAGCCTAGGAAGACCCACCAGCTGGTCACTGCCTCGACACAGGGACAGATCAGGAAGGCAGGGGTCAGTGGATGACTCTTGGAAGGATGGTTTGAGGAGACAAAAAAAAAAAAAAGAAAAAAAAAGAAAAAAGGCACTGGGAAAGCAGTGCATGGTACAGTACAGTGGAATACTACCCTGCCCCCATCCCAGTTCAATAAAATCAAACCTTGTGGGATGTCTGAGCTGCTGGTGGTGGAAGGCTCTGAAGAGAAGTGGAAAGTATGCTATCAGCTTATCAAATAAGGTGATATCAAGTATCTAGGGAGACCCAGTACACTCTCAACATTGGATTTCCTGCTCTTAAAGCACAGACAACATCAGCTGGGAAATCTGCCTCCTGAGTGCCGATAGTGGTACCACCTGCCCCAATGGCCATGTGACTGGAGGCTGGGGGCTGCTGTGTCTTCCTCTAGTACCTGCTGCGGGAATCCAGGTCGGATGCTGATGCACTGGCTGTTCTGGCGAGTGAGGATGCGTTTCCGTCTCCTTTGTCTCAGCACCATGTAGATCCTGGCATAGACCAGGACAGTCACCCCGAAGGGAACGTAGAAGGACACCACTGAAGAGTAGATGACAAAGTCAGGGTTGGAAATGGAGCAGATGTTGGGGTCCCCTGTGGGTGAGAGACAGGGAGAAGAAGGCAACACAATTATCCTAGCATTCGCCCTCGGCGTGGAGCGCTGAGCATGAGTTCACATGACATGATGTGGGGGTGTGGGTAGGAACGCAGGCTTTCAGGCACCCATGTTGTCAGTGCTTCGAAGGAAGAAAGCTAATTCATCTTTGTACCTCTTGCAGTTGGCTGCAGAAGCAAACTTCCCAATGATTACATTCCAGACACTGATCTGAATGGAGGCTGTGAAGATGAGCGAGACACCGTGTCTGCCCTTGAAGGAGCCAACGGTCTAGCTAGACAGATGATCTCTTCCATGCAAATGGTCAATTGTAACCCAGAGCGATGTAGCCTGGGAGGCTAAGGAGGACCACAGAACAGGAGGGCAGAGGCTTCTGGGAGGATGGCACACCTAGGAAAGGGCCTGCTGGTGTGGAGGCAAGAAGAGATGGCTGAATGTAATAAAAGGAGAAGGCTTCTTCTGAGTCCGGGGGGTGGGGGGGGGTGGGGGGTGGGGTGGTGGGGGGTGGGGGTGGTGGGGGGTGGTGATGGTCTAGAAAACAGCAGTCAGGGAATCCCAGCACTGGATAGGATGGAAAGAGAGTAGGAGACTGTGAATTCAAAAGGGTCCTTATCCCCTGAGCTGTGGAGATGGATTGGTAGTCAGGAGCATTTGCTGCTTTTGCAGAGAACTCATGTTCATCTTCCAGCACCCACATGGCAGCTCACAACCACCCGTAACTTCAGTTCCAGGGGACCCAACACTTTTTTTTTCTGGCTTCTGTGGGTGCCAGACACACACTATGCACATACATACATGCTCACTCACACATATACATGAAGATAAAAATAAGGAAACGTTTAAAAATGTATGGCCCAGAGCACCACTTTAACCTCTCTTTGGAAAGCCCTGTGGTTTTGCCTTCTTCACTAGACGATGTGGAGAGTCATCCAGTACTCAGCACGAGGCCGGAGACTTTGTTTTGAAATGGAGAAGGGAAGTGAGCTAACATCTGCCAGGCCAAAGGCTTTATATACATGATCTTACCCAATCATAACGGGAGGGGACATTACTGTTTCTATCCTTAGATACCCAGGCTGAGTTCAGAAAGGTTGACTAAGTGGTCCAAGGCAGCACCGCTTGGAAGATACTTTTCTCTAACCATCTGACCCCAAACCTATCTTCCTTCTGTAATTTCAATGTCCCCCCTCTTTTTCTACTCCCGGGACAGGGCACTCTTGTGCCTCATCTCACAGTATCAGCAACAGCTGTTGGCACACCTGCTCCAGGCTTCCCAGAAGAGCAGCAGCTCAGCCCCAAATCTGACCTCGGGAGATGTGGCCTGAGTTGTGAGGTGGCGGAGAGGACAGCGGCCACTCTGTGCTCTCGTTCTGCTTCTTGGGCTCCCGAGATGGGTTGAGGACAGACAGCCCTGGGTGTGAGCCATGGACCTGCTGCTTATCAGCTGTTTCCTCTTGGCATTGCCACCTGAGGTACTCAGCTTTAGGTTCACTATCCACAAAAGGATAACAATATTTCTAGCATAACAGCAATGAGAAATAATGAGGATGAATGATTGCTATGATTATTATCATTTATTTATTTTTTTATTCGTTATATCATTATTGTTTACCTCTTCTGGGGTTTTTGGACCTAATACAGGAAGTATGAATTGAAACAAAAGTTTGGAGAAAGACTCACAAGAGACCAATATTTGTGCAGAAGGGAAGAGAGAAAATTAAGGACTAAAATGAATAGAGAGAGTGTGTCCAGCACCCAGGGAGGCATTTCAGTGACAGCATAGCCCAGAATCCTTCCAGGCTGCTCCCAGAATCTCTCATTCTGTTAGAGATGGGATGAAATTGATGCCATCTCACCAGACTTTGCATCAGCATCCCTCACAAACAGCACAGACGGCCCTGAGTAGGTGATCACCAAGCCAACATCTTCTTCTCTTCTGGGGACAATGAGTTTGGGGGCAGGCGTGGGGTGGCAGCTGGTGGGCCTTCTCTGTCTCTAGGGAGCCATGGAGTCGTGATCAGCCCTGCCATTATGGAAGTCAGCTCGCCTGCTGTCACTGGCTGGCCCAGATCTCAGTGCCACCTGTGGTGAGGAGGAGTCTCAGCATGTGTTCTGTTAGTAAGAAGGGCCAGAGGATGTACTTTCCCAAGATTTAGCTCACTGCTGGCCTTGATGAGCTGAGTGTTCCTCATTTGTCCCTGTGCACAGTCTCTCCCTTTCTCTGCCCTCTTGCTACTGGGAGCCTGACTTCCATAAATGAGCTAGTTTTGAAAATAACAGAGTCAAGAGTAGATATAGTCTCTCTCTCTCTCTCTCTCTCTCTCTCTCTCTCTCTCTCTCTCTCCCTCCCTTTCTCTCTCTCTCTCCCTCTCCCTCTCTCTCTTTCACACACACACACACACACACACACACACACACACACACACACACATTCACACACGGCCTGGCAGTCTGGGGTGGGAGGCAGACTGACATAGATAGAAGTCTGTGTGTATCTCATTACACCTTATGAATGTTTTATCATGTGCAAGCATTTATTTTTCCATTAAAAATATTGCAACTGTGTGGATGAAGGAAAGAGAGAACGGAGTTGGAGCCAGGAGCTGTTTCAGGGTCATTGACCATGATGGGCCTCATCTACAATCGCTGGACGTGCCTTGTCATCCCTTCCTCCTTCTCCACTGAAGTCAACTGCTACCCACACTCTGACCAAGCTTTGAAGCCTCCTGCAGAATCCCTCCCTCCGTGCTAGGTGGTTTCACATCTGCACCACAGGCAGGCAGAGAGACAGACACTGGAGTCAGGGGCTGATGAGTGCTCTGGGTAGGCATCCAGTCATCAGGGCAGTGAGAGGCTTCATGCCACAGCAGTCCTGAATGCTTCTCTGGTGAGTCCTCGAGAGGTGGTTTGGGCAGCAGAGGCTCCCTCCGGAGACACAGTGCCTCTGTTTGATGATTGATCTAAACCAGCACTGTGTGGGAGCGTGGTAGTTACTGAGTGGATATGTGAGTGAGAAAACACATAGGAAAATGTACAAATGAGCGTTTTATCTAGGCACACAAGCACTCACTGGCTGCAGGATGCTGGGGAAGGCCAGGTAGGCATGGGGACTCTAATATCACTTTCTGAAATTCAGGAAAGAAAAGGGGCGGGAGTGAGGGCAAAGACACATCTCCTTACTCAGCTTTAAGGAGGACATGCTAGGTTCAGAGTTCTAGGCTAGGCGGCCCTGGGAAGATGGCTCAGTGGGTAAGGTGCTTGCTGTAGAAGCCCAAGGATGTGAATCTGGATCCCCAGCGTGCATGCTCAAAGACAGGTATGCCTGTAACCTCAATACTTGGGGTGGGAGTGGGGGTAGGCATAGCAGGGGGCAGACCACACACCACTTATTCACACACACACACACACACACACACACACACACACCACACTCACACACGCATACACACATAACACACATACCACATACACACATACAAATACCCACACACCACACACACACACACCATACCACACACACACACACAAACTACACACAATGACACCACACACACACCACGCAACACCACACCACACCACACATACACATACCACACACCACACACACACCACACACACACCCACCACATCACACCACACACACACACACACACACACACACACCACACACACCACACTCACACACACACACCACACACTCACACACGCATACACACATAACACACATACCACATATACACATACAAATACCCACACACCATACACCACACCACACACACACACCACACACACACACACACACACACCACTCACACACACACCACACACTCACACACGCATACACACATAACACACATACAACATATACACATACAAATACCCACACACCATACACCCCCCCCACACACACACCACACATATGACACCACACACACAGATCACACCACAACACACTTTCACACACAAAAAAAAGCAGAAGAAGGAGGAGGAGGAGGGGGAGGAGGAGGGGGAGGAGGAGGGGGAGGAGGGGAGGAGGAGGGGGAGGAGGAGGGGGAGGAGGAGGAGGAGGAGGAGGAGGAGGAGGAGAAGCAGCAAACAGCTGAAACAAGGAGGGCCTTGGAGGTTTCTGTGAGTTAGGCTGAGAACTTGAGCTCCATAGTGATGTGCACAGCAAGGTCAGGAGAAGGTTGACATGCAAGACTGATGAACTTTAGATTTGTTGAAGAATTTGACCTCACTTCAATTCCAAAGACAGCAGATGCCGATGAGTCTGATTTAGGATGAGTCACTACCCTTCAAACAGTGTGCTTTTCTTCTTCTTTTTAACTTTTGAGCAGCCACATTCCCCGTCTCCAGTGTTCTGAGAGCTGGATGACATTTCTATTGCTAAAATCAAATAAATAACCATTTTCTTTTTCCTAATGGAAAATCTATCCAGCTGATAAGATTTTTCTTAACTTTAAGTCCCCCTACCAGAAGAATTCTTAAACCTGATCACCAGCTACTGCTTATTCATTCTAGTACTCTCTTTGAAAAACCACACAATGGTGTCTGATTTAACAGAAATTCAAATACTATTTTCCTTATCTGTGAAATGAAAGGGCTTGAGCTCTTTCGGGGATCTTCAGAGTTGCCCTCTTGCTCCATCATACATCTTCCTCTGCATCATTAGAGGCTGTGGATTTGATGGTTGACTGAACTTCTGGGCCCCTATGGAGCTGGGGCAATACCATTCAGCCAGGCCCTACAGCTCTGGAACTCTCTCCCATCCAAGATTCTGCCTGCTACTGCCCTTTTCCAAAGAACAGGAGCAACTCTAAGTTCAAAGTGGCTGAAGTTCAGCTTGCCTCCGTGGTTTTGATTTCAGTATCACAAGTGGCAGGCCATAGCCTTAAATGAAAAGCCCTTTTTACATTTCTTGAAGTCAAGCTATGCTCCAAATCAGGTGGAATTGGCAACACCTGAGGCCCTTTCCATCTCTACTTGTCAGAGGAGTAGCAACAAACTGGTAGAAAAGAGTCATTTGTTCTCTTTGTTTTTTGTTTGTTTGTTTGTTTTTTGTTTTTTTTTTTTAAGCTGGGGATCGAACCCAGGGCCTTGCGCTTGCTAGGCGAGTGCTCTACCACTGAGCTAAATCCCCAACCCGAAAAGAGTCATTTGTAATGGGCTGTTGAATGAACTTGTCGATGGGGAAGTTGCTGGAGGGGCCCTGTTGGTGTGAGTGAGAAAGACCACTATAGGCTCATACTTGAATGCTTGGTTACCTGGAAGTGGTACTACTTGAAAAGATTAGGAGGTGTGGCCTTGTTGGAGGGAGTGAGTCCCTGGGGTAGGCTTTGAGGTTTCAAATGCCCATGTTAGACCCAGTGTCTTACTCCCTGCCTGTAGACCAGGATGTAGCTCAGCTACTTCTCCAGCACCACACCTGCCTGGTGCTGTGCTTCCTGCCATGGTGATAATGGACTAAAGCTCTTGAAATTGTAAGGCAGCCCCAATTCAATGCTTCCTTTTAGAATAGTTGCTATGGTCATGATGTCTCCTCATGGCAGGAGAACACTGACCAAGACAGGCCTCTTCTATCAGGATAATGAAGGTACATGAGGGTCAGATTGCATCAGAGACCAAGGCTGGATTCTTTATGCTTGAGCTCTGCTCATGAATCCCCTGAACTGTGCTCTAGGAAAGGGCAGCTGTGACCACCCAGAGAGTCACCACAGAAAACTTTCTGTTACATAATCACAACACTGACACCAGCTAATACCCACTGGCCCTTATAATGGACCTTGCATTTGACACAATATGAGAATAATTGGAGGGTTTAGTACAGTGTTGCTAAGAAACTTAAACATAAGGGGAAGCCTGACTTGGTGGCAGAAGCATATAATCTTAGCTGCTCAGGAGGCTAAGGCAGCTAGATTATAAATTCAAGGCTTTCCTGGGCAACTTCATGAACTGCTGTCTCAAAAGCAAGGACAAACAAAATGACCTCCAAATGTAAACCAAACCAACCATCAAGCACATTAAAATGTAAGAGAGACCCTGGGAGAAGCAGTGGGGTCTTACACCACACATGCTAGGTCACAAGACTTTTTTTGATTCTCAATTTGAGAATCCTGGGACGATTTTCCTGGGTTTTGTTTCTAGAACAATAATGATGTCACTGGTGCCAACACGCTGCAATTAGCTCATCATCCTTCCCTTGCCTCGGTGACATTAGCTGGGAACTCTGTCTACTGCTAGATCTGGGGACAGTTTCAGCTATTCTCAGGATGAGAGAGAATAGGACCTCCTCCACCAGCATCCCAGAATATGTAAGGGAACCAGGCTCAGCCTGGGGAACTACACTCATCGCAGCAAATGGTGACATGTGCTGGGGGCCAGCAGATAAGCAGTGCCTTGGTCAAGCAGTGGTACACAGTTCCCATATGAGAGTCCCCCACACAGGGCATTTGCACACGGAAACAAGGTAGTGTGATGACTTAGCTATCTCACTAACCCATGGAGCACATTTAACACTGACCACAAAAGACATTTTGCTTTCACATAGTTCCCATAATCATTTCAACAGACAATGCTTTGTAATGTGTACATGTGCTCCAGCATATAAAGTGTCATTTAGTTAAGAACAAAACAAAAAGCAAACAAACAAAACAAAAGTAATGAGTAATGAAGAATAAGATGGTAGCAGACTGTCTTAGTTAGAGTTTCTATTGCTGTGAAGAGACACCATGACCACGGCAAGTCTTATAAGGAAAACATTTCATTGAGGTGGTGGCTTACAGTTCAGAGGTTTAATCCATTATTACCATGGTGGGGAACATGGGACGTGCAGGCAGACATGGTTCTGGTTCTCCACCACCATGTAGCTGAGAGTCCTATATCTTGCAGGCAACAGGAAATTGTCTGAGGGTCACATTGAGCAAAGCTTGAGCGAAAGAGACCCCAAAGCCCGCCCCCACAGTGACACACTTCCTCCAACAAGGCCACACCTACTTCAACAAAGGCACACCTCCTAATAATGCCACTCCCTTATGAGATTATGGTTGCCAGTTACATTCAAATACCTCACAGACCAAGTGTTATGAATATTCTGGGTTAACCGGGAGAGTGTTTGTTGATGACTTGGTTTCCTAAGTTTTAATGTATCAGAGAAACAAGACGGGCCTGGGGAAGATAGTATGTGCTTGACACGTCTGTACATGTTATCCCACTTCACTTCCTGTTGAATACAGAGGCCTCTGTAAGGGAGTTACATAACGTGTAGGATAAGAGCCTAGCGTTAATGTGCATGGTAAGAAGTATCTGTGGGCTGCAGAGATGGTTCATCTCCTCCAGAGGAACTCGATTCCTTCTCCACATGGTGCTCACAACTGTCTTTCACTCCAGTTTTGGGGTGTCCTATGCCCTCTTCTATTCCCTGTGGGCATCAGGCACATACGTGGTTCAAAGACCAGGCACACATGCAGGCAAAACACTCATGTACATAAAAATTTAAAAATTATCTACTAAAAATAATTAAGTCTAGATTTCTTTTTTTGTCCACTTGAATTGCTTCATTCAATTTCTACTATTCTCTAAAAATTGCTTTGAAAAATCTCCTACAGCTCATATAAAGATACATGTAGTTTTGTTATAACTCTGAACATGAATAAGAAGAAGGATACATATGTTACTATGTCAGATAATTATAAAGCTCACAGGAACATGTAACTTCAGAGATGAAATCTTTGGGCTTTTTTTTAAATGTAGGGAGCCATTTATAAAAAAATAAATATTGAAAACTTTGTAACTAGATATGCTAATTAAATATACATTTGAAGTTGTTCCTTTATGCACCACTATATTACTGTCTTAAACTCATCCTCGAGGAAGTTGAGCTCAGCAAAGTTCAGAAGCTTGTTCAAGGAGGCACAGCTGGTGAACAGGATAGCTGGAGTTCACCCTGAGTTTTCTGATTCCAGAGCCTCTGTCTGCCTTCCTCAGTGTATTCTGACTTCTAAAATCCTTTTCCATGACATGAGGCCTGGAAGATTGTTTATACGTTGGAATTTTCCTGGATTTACACATGACGTCTCAATAATCTTTGAATGTACATAAACATATGGCTTTGTGACTAGTAAGTACATATAGATCAGGGATTCTCAAGTCTGGAATCTAGCAGGAACTGAATGAGACAATCCAGATGGACAAAATAAGAATTCTACATGGTTCTGGAACACTGCTCATTTAGGTTTTCTTTCTTCATAGATATGCTCATTCATTATACATTTTCTTTTTAATTTTTAAAAATTATAAGATTATAATTACAAAATGTCCCCCTTCCTTTTCTTCTCATGATACATTTTCTTTTTAGATATTTTTTTCATTTTTGAGATTCTAATATAATTATATAACTTTTCCTTTCCTTTCATCATACATTCTCAATAGTTTTCATTCAACATATGGATTTCCTGAGCCCAAAAGAAAGATCATGTAAGGTGCAAATGTGGATTGATGTCTTATGGTTAAAGTATAAATCATCTTGAATACAGACATTATCATTACCCATCCATCCATCCATCCATCCATCCATCCATCCATCCATCCATCCATCCATCCAGGAGATGAGCCATGTGCCAACTATCATAGCCACAATTTTGCATATTAAAAAATAAAAATATATATTTCAGAATTAGTTCTCAAATGTCAGAAATGATTCTTATTGGAGAAAAAGTTAGAAATATATAATTTATTCTAGGCTTTTATGATATGTTACTTTGCGCTGTAGGTTGGTTATGAATAATTATCTTTTTATTAGCAAATCCCACTTGAATTATTAACATAGCTTTATGTTTTATTTACATTTCTTTGACATTTCTTCCAATGAATACAATGACATTTCTTTCAAAATAGGGAGACAGACTTTTAATGAGCTGGGTTAAGACTATGTTCGTGACAATAATTGGTGAGGTTTTGCTCTATACTTACTTTATACCCAACAAAGGCCAACACTCTGCAGACTACAGCATACCCACTTGATTACACTGAATAGGGATGGGAAGCCTGGGGTGGGTACCACTCACAACCACTCGGGTATGACGTGAACCTCAGGAAGTTTTACCTGTTGTGTTGAAACCAAAGAGCAGAGGGCAGGACACAGCAAAGGCCAGCACCCACACAGCTGTAATCATGAGTGCCACACGCCGACAGGAGCTCTGCCCGGTGCCATGCTGATAGTGAACTGGCATGACCACCGCTGTGTACCTGTCAAAGAGGAAGGACGGGTGTGAGGCAGGATGGGAACACCAGTTGAAAGGTTACTAGAAGGCAACTCATATGGAAGCATATGACGAGAGAAAAGTTACTTAATTGAAGAGAGTGAAGAAAAGTGTTTGATCCCAGGAGAAGGAGCAGAAAGAATGTAAGAGCTGGATAATGGGGAGGGGTGCTATGGAATGCTGTCATCTGCATGTGACATGGCCATGGCATTCATTAATTTACTGCCGCTATGGCTACCTGCATAGATAAGATCAACAAATATGTCACCATTCCAGCAGGAAGCACTGGGCTCAGTGGGTACAAGGAGGGGAGAGTGGAGATGGCAGAAGGGAGGAGAGGAAAGATAGACAGACAGACAGACAGAGCACTCTCAGTTACAAAGAAAGGAGAGAGGAAAAGGAAAGAGAGATGTCATGAAAGGATTGCTGGGGTGTGGAGTTCAGTGGGAAGCATGAGTTGAGGGTGGGTATGATCAAGATACAATGCATTCATGTATGAAATTGTCAAAGAATAAATAGAAGATATTTTAAAGAAGGAACCAATGTTGAGTAAAAATAGTGGAAAGGGTAAGAGAGATGAACTCGTTTGAAGACCCACAGAGAAAGGGAGAGATGAGAGAGTCAACAGTACAACATTGAGTTGTGAGCGGGCTTCTTCTTAATCCCCAGCACAACCTATAACCCACCTTCTGTTCACAGGACCTGCACACTAAAGACATTGGGTGTGGGTATGTGTGTCTTCAAGCTCTCCCACTGTTTTCCAGACAATAGTATGTGGCCAACTGAGACGCTTACTCCCTGCTTGTCTGCAAATATACATTCTACTTAAAGAATGATAAACATTCCAACTATAAGAGGTTTGGAAAAGAGAGCCAATATCTTGTGGAGGCTTACTTTGGAATCCAGTTTTCATACACATGGTATGTTAGTCTTTTTAATGGCCATGTCAACCATCTGAGAGAAAGAACTTAAAAAGTGGAAGGACTATTTGGCTCACAGTTTTAGAGGTTGGCTGGCTCCATTACTTTGGGAGTTCAGTGAGGCTGAACACTATGGTGGTATGAGTGTGTGGAAGAACAGGCTGTTCATCTCAAGCAGCCAGCAAGCAGAGTGGAGACCCAGGCAGGAACCAGGGCCACCATATACCCTGCAGAGGCATTTTCCTCATGACCTACTTCCTCCAAGTAGGCTTCACCTTACACAGTTCCATCACCTTTCAGTAGTCAATTTATATTTTTAGTCCATCAGTGGATTGCACCAGTGACCATCCCAGATCCTTTGAAATCTAATAACCTCAGACTGCACACACTGATACACCCAGGGGAGTGATGACTAATCTCATAGGCAGCTCCCAATCCAATCAAATGAAGACTGACCATCCCCCACCATCAAAGTCTATCCCTTATTTTCATTGGCTAGTGTGTTTTCTTTGGTCACTCCTTAGACATATTTCCACTGCTTGTTGGACTTCCCTAGTACGAGATGTTTAAAACAAACCCTGGCTCCCTGCATTCTTTCATCTAGTTCTGGTTTTTGCTCTCTTCAAGAACACCCAGGCCTTTTGACTGAACTTGGACCTTTCCATATCACTTGCTTACTCCCTCAATTCACTTTTCATTTGCTGTTTCTCCAGCCCCTGCTGCACGCTATCTGTAATACACAGTCTTCTGTGTGTTAGGCGCTATTCTGGATGGACAGAGACCCATGAACACGACACTGACCCTATCCTTATTGGGCTTAGAGTTCAGAGAAGGGATGAGCAATACAAATGAAAACAAACATGGTAACATAAAATGAAAAATACCACTAAAGAAACATGTTGCATGATGCGATGGAGAATAACTGAGGAGATACGTGGTGAGGGGACCCACACAAGCTCATGGTATCCAAGGAACTCAGCTGTTCTAGGCAGAAAAGCATTAGATTGCTGTGGGATGTTCTGTATGTCAAATGTGTTGCTCTGAATGGTTAAAATAAATAAAGTGCTGATTGGCCAGTAGCCAGGCAGGAAGGACAGGGTAGGCGGGACAAGGAGGAGGAGAATTGTGGGAAGTGGAAGCTGGGTAGAGAGACACTGCCAGTTGCCACTGTGACAAGGAAGATGTAAGGTACCGGTAAGTCACAAGCCACGTGGCAACTTATAGATGAATAGAAATGGGTTAATTTAAGATAGAAGAAGTAGATAACAAAAAGCCTGCCATGGCCATACAGTTTGTAAACAATATAAGTCTCTGTGTGCTTACTTGGTTGGGTCTGAGTGACTGTGGGACTAGCGGGTAAGAGAGATTTGTCCTGACTGTAGGCCAGGTAGGAAAACTCTAGCTACGTTAGATGCTATAAACCATCCATTGTGATAATTTCTCTGCTTAGCTTAAGCCCTTCTATGATCTGCTGTCTAGGTGGTCTGCTGCTGCCAGACTGCTTACACCAATTTCATGACGTCGTCCCTACCTCCATAACTAAAAACCATGAGACAGAAGAACTCCAGGATTTCTGCCATGTCTAATCACTGCCCATTGCACGTGGGATAGGCCTGCGAGTATAATGTAACATCCTTCTATAATTAATCTACTAATCAGTAGACTCTGGGTTAATCAAAAGGGAAGTTGTTCTGGGAGAGCCTGACCTAATCAGGTGAACCTTAAAGGTACTGAGTTGTTCCTGAATTCAAAGAGCTTCAAAGCATGAGAAATTATCTTGCCTCAAAGATAAAACTGCTCTTGGTGGTTCTCTGGCAGGGAATGGTAAAATGCCTAGAGAAGCCCTGGCTGACATCCTGCAAGATGATAAGAACCACGCTGCTACAGCTGTAAGAAACTGAATCCTACTGACAACCTGAATGTGTCAGGAGGACTGTTCACACACACACACACACACACACACACACACACACACACACACACACCACCCCCCGCCCACAGCTTGGGTTCTGTCTTGTAAACCAAGACCCTGACTACATGCGCAAGTGTTCTGACTTCCAGAAATTGTGAGGTTAAAGTGGTTGTGGTTTATATTTCTAAACTTGTGATAATTTGTTCCACCACAGCAGAGAATGAATATACTGTCATTGGCTTCTCTTGTATATGCATGCCAAAACCGATTTTCCTCAGCGTGAGCTTGACTTCCTTTGCGAACATGATCTTTTATTGGTGCCTGGGATGAACTCATGGTTCCAGCCAAATTGGTTTGGTGGTGGAAACTTTCCCACAGTCTTTGTCCGGTCCATTATCCCTCCTTCTCCCTGGGAGTTCAGTCTTGCCTTCCTAGAATCCCAGCTAGCTCTTGAGGAACCTCCCTGGGCCTCTCCAGCTAGACACTTTCAGTGTTGAACTTACATGCAAATAAACAACCAATGGCATTGACATCCTGAGTGCAGCTGTCCTGACTCATCATTGAACTTGTCTCGTCCTGGAGAGAGATGGCCACTTGGTTTAAGATACCAAATGGCTCAAAGCATCTTACAGGTTCACTATTCCCGATAGGTCCATGCACAAAGCAAGTATGGAGCTATTGTCTGTCTCAGTGGCCATGAGAGGTTTCCTTCCTCTTATAAGAATTACTTAATCCTAGCTAACTAGCCTCGTTTGATTTTTAGATGTGGGTCTCAATGTAGATCAACAACTTTTGTCTTTTCAGTTTCCAGGGAACAAGGATTTAGGGCAGGAGCTTCCTTTATCTGTCTTGGGCATCTCAAAGCTTTGGCTGAGGAAGAGCAAGATGCATGCTGGGTGAGAAGGGGTTGGGTGATGGTCCCTGTGCCTCCCGTGTGTGCCCATCTCCTGTGCTCCTGCTCTGCCTCTTATGTAGCTAGCTTTTGAGAGTCAACATTTGTGTTCATGACAGAACAGTGTAAAGATTGCTTGAGTTTTGAGATGAAAGCTAACTCTAACTTTGGACTGTAACGCCATGGTGACAAAGGTGGCTTCCCTCTGAAGATGGAGGAATAGAGTTCTTGATTTAGTAAAGTCCTATTAAAAGTCTCCATCAATTCCAAGGGAGGCCTTGGTGGTCTCATTCCTTTCTTCTGGAGCACACATTACAAACCCTCCCTTGAGCTGCTGCCTGGGCTGTGCAGGCACACCACACATTCCACCTGGTGGTCCTCCAGGCCTTTCAGTCCTGGGGACTTCTTTTCTGCTGGGGCTCCAAGTCAGATGTGGTCACTAGGGTCTTGCTTAGTGGTGACCTTTGGAGGAGAGGCTGGGTCCTGCTGCTGTCATGGACAAACAGCTACAGCTGACCGAAGGCTGGGGAGTGGGTGATATGACCACTTTCTCTGGCTCAGACTTACAGTCTTCCTTTTGGTCATGCTTATTTTTTATTTTATTTTATAAATTTGATTATTAAAAATGCAGATAAACAAAAACATCACACACTAAAATTAGCCAGCCCAGATCCTTAGATGTAAAAGAACCCAGTCATGCTATATATTCAGTGATGAGCTAACAGACAGCTAACAACTGGCTCTCTACAAACACACACACACACACACACACACACACACGCACGCACGCACGCACACAATCGGTAACATTCATTCATTCCTGGGGTGTAAATACTCTACCATCACTGCTCAAGGCAAGCCGCCATCAAAGGTTCGATAACCAACTGAAAAAGTTCCTAGGATACTGCCAATCACTTCTCACCGGCATGGTTCTAGCACACTAGTGGGAGCTGCATGCTGTCTTAATCATGCTTTAAGGCTTGTCAGATGTGGGGGCTCCACTATTTCCATGAGCCAGAGAGCACACAGAACATGGCTCTGTTTATACAACAGGGATCGTAGCTTCAGGGAGGTCAGGATGGACCCAAAGTTTTGCAAGGGAGTGGTCCTTGATCAGCGGATCTCGTGTCTCCCAGGCCAGTGTCTTTAACAAGGGCCTCATTCCCTCTCAAGGGCACATGTCTTAGTCCTGCAGGAAGCGAGGGTTTGGGGTATGAAGGTCACAGTGGCCCACTGGTTAACACATGGAGAGCAGAATGGATGCCCAGAAGCGGAATCTCCCCAAGTCGTTTGATTCCGCTAATTGTCAATGTATCTATCGGGGGTGTGGAGAATGTGAAGGATTTGGGGAGTGTGTGTGTGTGTGTGTGTGTGTGTGTGTGTGTGTGTGTGTGTGCGGGGTGCTGTTAAAATGCACGTTCCTAGGCTATGCCCCTAGTGGTTTCGCTCAGGTACTTCTAAAGTGCAACCCAGAAACATGTATTTTTAACATCTAATGTATCCTATTAGACAAGTCTGAGAAAGTCTGCATTAGGGAGAATTCTGTCAAAGCTTCTTGTTCACTTGGGTAAGAAATGAGAGACAAGACTACAATCTTCCACTGTCACATTACACCCTTTCCCTTCTTTTTAAACGATTAAGACGTTAGAATAAATGAGGCCCCCCAGCATGTCATAGGTGGGTGGCTGAGAGCTCGAGGCTGTTCCAGAATCCACCATTGGAGGGCGCCAAAATGCAGCAAGAACTTCGCCAGCTCCGCCGGGGTGAGAAGTTCACGGCTCACCTGGGGGCTCTCCAGGCTCTGTGGGAAGGCAGAGCGGGGAAAACCGCCCCCCTTCATTCCTGGAGCCCTGCGAGGACCCTGCATTCCCACCCAGCGAGACTGCTTGGCCTCTGGTTTTCCCTCTGAGCGATTCTTAAAGGCCAACCGCAGGCAAGCGGAGGCCAAAGCAAGAGCATGGCCTGGCTTGGGCTGGTGAAAGACTAGGGCCACCTCCCTCTGGGGTGTTCCCCGTCACATCCCTCCTTTGTGTTTGAGAATCTACCTCTCTGGGCCTTTTCTCCGGTGGGATGCTCAGCAGACCCGAAGGCAGGCAGTGTGTCCTGCAGTAAAGCCCTGAGGCTTACGGCGGGGGGGGGGGGGGGGGGGGGGGGGGGGGGGGGGACCCGGGTCTGAAATCCAACCAGCTCTGCAGCTTGACAGTGGGCCGGTGGCTGGAGCCGTCAGTCTCAATTTTCTCATCCGTACAGAAGGGTTTACCTGACCAATAGGACTGTTCACAGTTACCGAATGAGATCACATTTGTTCTTTTTATTTTTATTTATTTATTATTATTATTATTTTAGTACAATGTAATATTCGAAAGGCGGTTCTTATCGTTATTGCCATCATTATTATGTTAGCCTAAGAGATCCGTGATTGCTCATGTCTGTGTGGATTAAGTTTCATGATTGTTATCCTCTTTCTCCTAATTGTCAGGCAGGGCATATTAAAGTTATTTATCTATCAGACAAGTGTTGAGCATTTAGTTCTTTGTGGGCTACTGTTGAAGTGCTGATGTAGTTGGCTGATGTCTCCAATCAAACAGATAAGAAAACCGGAGCAGCCTGGGTGGGTGACTGACTGGCCTAAAGTCGCTCAGTTAACGGACTTGGCAGTCAGTGTGACTTCACAGCTAGGGGCCCAGAGGAAGGTTCCAAGGCCGTTAGCTGTGGGAGAAATTAACTGGACAGGCTTGGTGGCACAAGCCTGTAATGGCAGCATTCAGGGGGTTAAGGTAGAGGCAGGAGAATGCCAAACTTGGTAGTAGCCTTTGCTAGGGATTATAACCCTAAGAACGATAGACTTGGAGGTGATGCTCTGTGGTAGAGGGCAAGCCCAGCTTGTTCAAAGTGGTGGGTTCCGTTGCCAGGGCTGGGAAGCTGGGAAAAGAAGATACCAAATGAAATTTTTTGTTTTCATTCATCTATTACCTGACGACTTTGTGATTCTAGCGCCCCCCTTCTGTGTGTGTACACACATACACGCACACACACATGCACGCATGCATGTGTAATGGGATAATGTCCCTACTTTGTTGGACTGTTATAAACGGTAGCTAATTCTGGTTTTTGTTGCCTCTAGCCCCATGCAAATTAGGATAACCAGGGCATCGAACATAGGAAATTACACTTCTAGAGGTGGGCTGCCGGCCTGACCTAGGTGCTCTTTCCTAACTTTTGTCAACAACGGGCTTCCCCCCCCCCCCCTCGTTTTCGATAGTACTCTGGGGAAGTAGGGGCAACAGGGTCTAGGTTGAGACCTCTGAGGAGGGGAGCAGGGCATTTCTGCACACGGTGAAGCACCTTCTGATTCTCAGTCTGTATGGATGATTGTTTGTCGAGGTCTTAACATCATGGCGGCTCCCCTGAAAGCTATCTTGATCCTCAAGTGGGGGTGCAGGAGGAACAGATGAGGGTGCCTCCCAGTAACTGTTGGAGGAAAGAGACGCCTGGCTGGGTGGGAGGGCCTGACTCTAACTCCCTGCCCGGGTTTAATGAGCGCGGAGCTCGGAGGGCTGCTTTTCAGCACCTTTCATTTGGTCAGACAGGGGGCTCAATAAATCTTTAGTTCCGTGGACTCCCCTGGTGGAGTTGTTGAAGAAGAAAGCTTTTTGCAAATGACTGGAAAGCCCTTTGCAAATATAAAGTGCTTATTTAGATGCAAACTAAAAATCCAAGGTGCCTGTGACTCATCTGGTACCTATTGTGCTCGAAGCAAAGGCGCGGAGGCTAGCTTGTGTGATGGGTGCCATTTGAGAGCCACTTAAAGAACTCTCTGGTGAATGAATTTGGTTGCATTATTCCGAGGCTCCTCTCGGAGGACTCTAATTTTCACCGCTTTGGTTGGGTCCTCCTTTTCTGACATGTTCTCAGCGGCCTCCTTGAGTTAGCACTGACCCAGCATACGGTGGGAGGGGACTGACCTGCTGGGAAGACGCAGGAGCCGTCGGGTGGGGGCTTGTGGTCTGAGGTCTCCCCACTCTGATTTTTAAAAAGGAAAAAGGCGGCTTTAATCCAAGCATCCAGAGCCAAGCCTAAGAATCTAATGACAATAGTATTTATTACTTGCTTTCAAAATCTCTTTTATCATTTTCTCTTTTTTTCCTGTCTCTTACCACCCTGCTATTATGGACCAGGGCTTCATGACCAAAAAAGTACTGAATCCATTTGGTCAAGTTTGTCAGGCTGATGACTGGCATTGTGTGAAGCCCAGAGGTCTGTGTGAATAACTGCATTTCTAATGAATTGACCAGCTATCTGGCATCTCATGAACAGATTTTAATGCTGCGTGTTGCACACTGCTGGGAAGGAGAATGGAGACAGCTTTTCTGAAGCCCGTTTTCATTCCTGGAGTGGGGGTGGGGAGCTCTGTTTTGAGGTTTGCTGAGGACAGTCCATTATGAAATGTAAGCCCCTGCCCCATTGAGATTGGAGGCACAGCTCTTCCTTCAGCTTTTAGGGGAGTGCTATGCATTCTGGGAGCTTTCTTACATGAGACAGAAGACGATTCAAAGTTTATTCTTATTGCTTGGGTTTTAAGTGGTGAAAGGTGAAGTGTGTGATATTGTGGCTGTAGCCAGAAAATGATGCCCTTCGGCAAATTAGAGAACGGTGGGCCTGCCTGGTAGGCAAATTGCAAAAAAGACACCCTTTTCTGGCCGACGCAGTCCAATAAAGCACTAGCTGCATTCTGTTCCCATACCCCCTTCTTTAAGACCCAAGCTTCTTGGCTTCACTCATTGCATGTGTGTGTGTGTGTGTGTGTGTGTGTGTGTGTGTGTGTGTGTTGAACAGATAGGTCACTCACCAGCCTCTGTGAGTGGATGTGTGTCTGTTGAACAGATAGGCATACTCTCATGGGGGTAGAGAGGAGGCTCAGGAGCTGGGGAAGGAGAGAGGGCTGTTCCAGACTCTCTCTAGAACTCTCTACACTCTTCTTCATTTTGTCTACGGTAGTAGGTGATTCAGCTCCACCCTGCAGCCTGCAGCAACCTGAGGAGTTCTCTCAAAGATGTCCTCCCAGGTGCAGCCTGGGTTCTGGGCTTTGCTGCAGAAAAGAACTTGAGGTTGAGTCAGTATGAAGCAAAGTAGATGTCTATCAGGGGCAAAAAAAAAGTAGTAAGGGCTGGGGGAGAGTTAGGAAAAGAACAGTATATACCCAAGTCATGGAAATGGACTTCTCAGGAGTCACATGTGAGTGACTTTTTTTATGATTGGGGTGGCTTCCAAAGTTAGGCTGTTTAAAAGTTTTTGTTTTTGTTTTTTTTAATGCTGTTTATTGAAGGAGAGAGGAGGTCTTAAATACAGGCTTACAGCACAATGGGAGAACCCTGGAGGGCAGAAGTTTGCTTCTGATGTGTTTCTTTTCTTTCTTTCTTTCTTTCTTTCTTTCTTTCTTTCTTTCTTTCTTTTTTTTTTTTTGTGAGCTGAGGATCGACCCCAGGGCCTTGCGTTTGCTAGGCAAGTGCTCTACCACTGAGCTAAATCCCCAACCCTTGTTTAAAGGTTTTAAAAGCAATCCCCTTCCCCCTTTTTCCTCTTTTGGTAAATGAAATCATAGAGTGGTTTCTGGGTTACACTAGAGAGGAGTACAAGCCAATAAGATAAAACCATAGATGTGGTTAATATTCACCATCCATGCTAGCCTCAAACTCTTGATCCATCTGCCTCTGTCTCTTCACCATATCCTACCAGCATGCCTCACCACAGCTAGCAACACAGGTGGTCTGAAGGAGAAAAGAGGAATAATGGAGAGGGCAGCTTAAGTAGGGGGAGAGGAAGAGAGAGTAGCCCAAGGAGGGGGTGTGAAGAGGGATCATTGACACTAAGGAAGTTTGAAAAGTGTGATATCAATTCTTGCTTGTCAATTTGACTGTGTTTGGGGTGAACTAAATTCCAAAAATGGAGGGCACACCTGTGAAGGGTTTTTACTTAATTTGAAGAGGGAAGATCCACTTCTAATCTGGATCTTGAAGCAGGAAGGCACACCTTTAACCTGGTTCACACCTTTAACCTTCTGCCAGAAGCCTACATAAGGACAAGGAAGAAGGAAGTTTTTGCTCTTTGCTTGCTCTCACCTTGCTAGCAAGTCCATGCCTTCACTGGCACTAGAGCCTACTTCTTTGGGATTCCAGCATCTACTGAAGACCAGCCAAAACATCCAGCCTCATGGACTGAGCAACTTCTGGATTCTTGGACTTTGTGGTCATAGCTAGCTATTGTTGGATTAGCTGGGCCACAGCCTATAAGTCATTCTAATAAATCCCCCTTCTATATATATCTTGAGATTCATTCTATAAGTTCTGCTACTATAGAGAAGCCTGACTAATACAAAAATCTATATGGAAGCCTATTATTTTACAAGCTTCATATACATACATATTTATGTATCTATACATGCACACATACACACACACACATATATACATACACACACACACACATATATATATATATTCACATATAAAAAGGTATTTTTTTGTTTGTTTGTTTGTTTGTTTTTTGAGACAGGGTTTCTGTGAGTAATTTTGGTGCCTGTCCTGGATCTCTTTCTGTAGACCAGGCTGGCCTTGAACTCATAGAGATCCACCTGGCTCTGCCTCCTGAGTGCTGGACTTAAAAGCATGTGCCACTGTTGACCAGCTCATATAAAAAGGTTTAATTGGAGTTACCCTACATAGAAGATAATATTTATCTAAGAAGTCATAGGTGTGGGATACCTCCCTTGAGTTGTTGATCAAGGGTGTCCTGGTGCCCTTGATGATAAGACCCTATTGCTGAAGACACTATATTTTTGGTCACAGAACATGGGGAAATCAAGTTGGAAGTGACCAGGAAACTTTCTTCCTGATGACTACTTTTCAGAATACAGAGAGAGATGCTACGTGGGCTTCTGGGGGTGGAAGTGGGGAGTTATCAACATTTTTACCTAGCTGTTAACTTTGTGAAGTACAATAATGACAGGTATGGCAAAATATGCTCATAGATACAATAGTGGTATTTGTGTTATGGAGGTAACCAATGCTTTCTAATTAGATTAAGACCTGCTCCACAGGAGGAAATGGATACTTGGTAGTGTAAACCTGACTTACAGTTGGGGAGCTCACAGGCCCTAGGGGTAAACCTACTACTATTATTCTGTTAAATAGACATAGTATCAAACTGCCCTCTAAATTCATACCTCTGTGCTCACAGATTAGTGCAGTTTTTACACCTCACCAGAGAAGTTTTTTTGTGTAGTGGATATAATTAATTCAGAAACTCACATTTGGCCAAAGGACAGCAAATAAGTGAGGACAAAGGTGACCTCTATATCCTCTTAACACCAAGGCTCAAGTATCGTTGCAGAAGAAAGAGCAAAAAGATCATAAGAGGTCAGAGTTCAGAGAGGACTGGAGTGAAACTGTGTTTTTTGAACATGACGTGACTATGGCTCATGAACTCACAGCAGCTACAGTTATCTGCACAAGACCTGCACAAGGTCAAGTCCAGTCAATGTTCTAGCGTGGAAGGGAAGGGCTCATGAGACCCCACCCCTAACTGGGGAGCAGTTGGCAGTTGATGGCTTCCGAGGAGGGAGAGTTTTCTTAAAGGATATGGCCTCTGGTAGGTTGGCCATACTCCAGTGGATGACCCCACACCAATTAGCACAAACCAGACTCAGAGGGTTATTAAAAAGAAAAAGGAAAAAAAAAATGGTATGAAGTTGGGAAGGGGTGAGGGGGTGGGGAATGGATCTTGGAGAAAGTAGATGGAGGAATAGGAATGAATATGATCAAAATATATTGTAAGAAATTCTGAAAAAATAAAAACATTGATTAAAATATTCATGCTTGTGATGGTTTGAATGAAAAACAGTCCCCCATAGCCTCATAGGAGTGGCCTTGTTGGAGTAGGTATGACCTTGTTGGAAGAAGTATATCACTGGGGATGGGCTTTGAGGTTTTAGATGCTCAAGCCAGTCCCAGAGTCTCTCTCTTCCTGCTGCCTGCTGATCTGGATGTAGAATTCTCAGCGACCTCTCCAGCACCATGTCTGTCTGCACATCTCCATGCTTCCCACCATTATGAGAATGGGCTAACCTCTGAACTGTAAGTCAGCTCCAGTTAAATGCTTTCCTTTATAAGAGTTGCCATGGCCATGGTGTCCCTTAACAGCCATGGAAGCCCTAAAGAGGACAGTGGTCAATGTAGATGGTTTAAGAACCACTTAGGAGACACACCCTTGGATATGTCTATGAAGGTGTTTCCAGAGAGGTTTAACTGAAGAGAGAAGAGACGTGCATTGAGTATGGGCTGCGCTGTCTCCATGACCTGGAGTACTAGAGTGAATAAAATGGGGGAACAATAGGAAACCTAATTGTGTGAGCACTGTGTCTAGCCTCCTCATGCTCCTGCTGTGGTGTCTTCTCTGACATGATAGACTGTACCTGCAGATTGGGAACCAAAACCAAACCCTTCCTTAAGTTGTTCTTGTCTGGTACTTTGCCATAGCAACAAGAGAAGTAATTAATACGATAGGTTAGGAGGGTGAAGGGGATTCTTATAATAATAAGTTACATGGGAGTTAAGAAATGCATCTTGACTGCAAACAGATTTATGATCTTGTTTATAGATTCTCAGTTATACCTGCGGAGGGAATAAGGTTAATCTCAAAGGTCTCATAGGCTTTGGGTTTAAGCATAGTTTATCATTACTTTAGCATTCTTATTTGACATGGCACCATAAAAAAGGAATATTATTATCTCTGTGTAGGTGTGCTGGCTGGTTTTTGTCAACTTGACACAAACTTAGACATATCTGGGAAGAGGGAATCTTAATTGAGAAAATGCTTTCCTGAGATTGGCTTGTAGGCAAATCTGTGGGGTTATTGTCTTACAGGGTGACTGATGACAGCGTCTCAGTCACATTGTGGGTGTTGCCACCCTGGGCTGGTGCTCCTGGGTGCCTATAAGAAAGCAGGTTTGGAAGGCTGATGAGGTGGCTTAGTGGTTGAGCATGCTGACAGCTTGTTTATAGAACTTGGGCTCAATTCCTACCAGCCACATAGGCATTCACAAGTTCGATAACTCCGGTTCTGATAGATATGACTCCCTGTTTGGCCTTCAAGGGCACTTCACACACATGGTACACAGACAAACATGTAGACAAGACACTCATATGCATTAAAAAAATCTAAAAACCTGTTTTTTCTTTTACTTTTTTTTTTTTTTTTTTTTTTGAGCTGAAGATCGAACCCAGGGCCTTGTGCTTGCTAGGCAAGTGCTCTACCACTGAGCTAAATCTCCAACCATGTTTTTTAAAAAGAGGGTTGGCACCAGGTAATGGTGACACATGCTTCTAAGTAGCACTTGGGAGGCAGAGCCAGGCAGATCTCTGTGAGTTCGAGACCAGCCTAGTCTACAGAGAGAGATCTAGGACAGGCACCAAAACTACACAGAGAAACCCTGTCTCAAAAAAAAAAAAAAAAAAAAATCAAACAAGGGGAGTGTGGCGTGCAAGGCAAGATGGCTCAGTGGGTAAAGGGACTTGCTGCCAAGCCTGACAACTTGAGTTTATTCTTCAGGACTCACACGGAGGAAAGAGACAACCAACTGCTCTCCACTTGAGTCACACACACACACACACACACACACACACACACACACATACACACACACTAAATAATCAAGTGAATTAACTAATAAAATTGTAAAAAATAATTTAATACACAAAAATGTTTTTTAAAGAGAGAAAGAGAAAAAAAAAAGCAGGTTGAGCAGTCCAGGAGTAAACCAGCAGCAGCATTCTCCATGGCTCTGCTTCAGTTCCTGCCCCCAGATCCCCACCCTGTTTAGTTCCTGCTCTGATTTCCCTCAGTGATGAATTGTTACCTGGAAGTGTAAGACGCAGCAATGCCTTTTCTCTGCAAGTTGCATTTGGTTATGGTGTCTTATGATGATGATAGAAACCCCAATTAAGCAATCTTTGTGATGATGTTCTAAGTAGGCAATCTTCATGGCAAAGTTGTGCCCAAAATTCTTGACTCAGAGCTGCTGAGACTTCAATCAGATTCAAGAATGAGGGGACACTTTCTGTGTCCTCTTAGTTTCCTGTCTTTCTTCCTGTCTTGTCTTATTCTGAAGCTAAAACCCTCTCCCACCCTCTCATGTACATGAAGATGCCCATTTGTGGGCAGAACACTGACTATCCCAAGCCAGGGACCTTTGAGCTCAGCTTAGTAAGCAAACCTATGATTTGTATACAATTTAATACTTTTTAGTATACTTTAAGTGGATTACTTGTATATTATGTGGATTCTTTTTCCATAGAACTGTTAAAAAAATAAAATGATAGGAGTTTTATAATATTTTTAGCTCTAACATCCAAGTCTTCTGTCTAATTTCTGGACATTTAGTTCATGTTGTAGAGACTATTGATACAAATATTGATACTATTGGATTTGCCTTACTATTGTCTTTATCAGCCTAGCCTGGATATTTATATTGGGCCTAGATCCCTATGACCTCTGGTTTTCCCTGCCATGCCTCTTACAGAGCTTGAATTAAGAATGTTAAGCTGAACACAATGATCCCTGGTTTCAAGTAGCCAGTGTTCCTCCCATAGATAGGCGTCTTCACTATGAAGGCCAGGTTGGCCTCTGCCTCCCAAGTGCTGGGATTAAAGACATATACCACTAAGCCTGCCTTAATGTTGTTCTTCTAAATGGTCATGCTGTCAAACTACCTTCTAAAGACGTATGTTTGTATCCATAGATTGGTGCTGCTTCCAACCTTGGTCAGAGAAGTAGTGGTTAATGCAGAGACCCATTCCTGTGTACAGTGCTGGTAATAAATGACTATGAGTATGCAGCTGTAGATGGGACGTCTATAGTAACCCCCTTTCCTACCCAAAGGCTCCGGGAACATTGGAGAGGAGG